>NW_024070213.1:93289643-93310028 GCF_014754425.2 Oryx dammah
CCATTTCTTCTGAGGGATTCCTGCCCGCAGTAGTAGATATAATGGTCATCTGAGTTAAATTCACCCATTCCAGTCCATTTTAGTTCACTGATTCCTAGAATGTTGACATTCACTCTTGCCATCTCCTGTTTGACCACTTCCAATTTGCCTTGATTCATGGACCTGACATTCCGCGTTCCTATGCAATATTGCTCTTTACAGCATCGGACCTTGCTTCTATCACCAGTTACATCCACAGCCGGGTATTGTTTTTGCTTTGGCTCCATCCCTTCATTCTTTCTAGTTATTTCTCTACTGATCTCCAGTAGCGTATTGGGCACCTACTGACCTGGTGAGTTCCTGTTTCAGTATCCTATCATTTTGCCTTTTCATACTGTTCATGGGGTTCTCAAGGTCTTAGAATCAGTGAAATATACCAAGACTACCTGCCTCATTGGTTGCCAAGACGAGTGAATGAATCAAGCATTCATTCTGGGGCCAGGCACAGAGGCAGTCAGTACCTGTGAGCTATTCTGGCTGTTAAAATGATTATGTCTGCTTACTAGATGAAGGGGCTAAGGCAGAGAGAGATTAAATGACTGTTCCCAGGTAGGAAATTGGTGGTACTCAGATCTAGCTGAAGTCCTGAACTCCCTGCCAGCTGAGGCTGCCTTCGCCCAGCCAGGTGAGACCCGGGCACTGTGGAAGTGAAAGTTGCTCAGTCATGTCCGACTCTTTGTGACCCCATGGACTGTAGCTTGTCAGGCTCCTCTGTTCATGGAATTCTCCAGGCCAGAATACTGGAATGGGTAACTGTTCCCTTTCCTAGGGGATCTTCCCAACCCAGGGATCCAACCCAGGTCTCTTGCATTGCAGGTGGATTCTTTACTGTCTGAGCCATCAGGGACTCCCGGGCACTGTGGAACCACAAGCCAAATCACCACACCTTCCCTTTGCTTTAGCTGCCTTAATCAAGACCTCTGGGGCCCACTCGCTTCAGGGGTCACCCAAATGGCTTCATTTTTCCTGTTTCAAAAGAGTCCTGAAGTTTGTCATAATATGCTGTATTACTGACATTTCGGTTGTGGCGGCGGTGGTGGTGGTGGGGAGTCTAGACTTTCTGACTTAAGGCAAATCACCTAACGCATAAATGCCCAGTCCACTTAAGGACTCCACTCCCACTTTCATACTGTGATGTGGCCAGAAGTAGTCCAAACCCTGTAATCTTTCACAGAGCTGAGATCAGTGAAATGGGTAGGATTTCTCCGATTCCTCTTCCAAGCACCTAACACTGATGTATGCCCCTCCCCTTTTTGCTCACAGATGTTTGAAAAAAATGTCATTTGTGAAGAAGGATAAAGAAAAAAATCCACGAAAATGTGAATTTCCACTCTCACTGCCATATATAAGCTATTAGAGCTACTGTCAATGCTCTCTTGGGTGGATATTTCTCTATTAAATATACACACACACACGTGTACATGTTCCTCACCTTCACTATTCACATGAACCTTTTATTCACACAAATTCTCCGACCTGTGTTTTATTTTTGCTTCATAGCCACACCTTTGAGGTAATTATTTGACATTTTTAATGACATTTTAATTTGACCAGAAGTGTCATTCCCATCAGCATGGCCGTCGGTTTTGGGGCAGCAATATAGAAAGGGCTCATTTGTTAATAGCTGGGAGACAACCTGGAGACCCCCTGTTTAAACTGGGGGCCCCTGACAGGCTGGCTTAGAAAGATCACTGTCCTCTGAGATGATGGAGTAAGTGGTGACTTCTGCCCCTGAGGACAAAGGCTTTCTTGTAGAGACAGCCCTAGGTCTTAGGTGGTGTCGTCGTGCAGACATTTCATATCAGAACAAAGGTTACATCTGACACTATTAATTGCAGCCTCTCATATCCTGTTGGGACTGCTCATGTCCTCAGAAAAGAGCATCCTGTGGCGAGCCCTTCTTATTTGTCATCCTCTTTTGTCTTCAGAGAGAGCAAAAATGTGAGACAGGGTGCAGCCCAGCCACACACCTGCTTCCTCCTGCCTTGTCACCGTGACAACAGTCTCAGAGCAGTTTGAGAGCTGAGAATTTTCCCCTAGAGAAAGGGATGAATGCACCTCCCCTGGATGTTAAGTGTTGCCTGTATCTTCATGGACCTCTCAATTACTTTGAACGTGACCCTTGCTGAGGGTCCTCCATTCTTTTTTTCTCGGACTGAACTCTCCCTCGGTGGCCCTGCTGCAGCCAGATAGCCTTTGTAGTTGACTGATTTTACATGTCCACAGGGAGCCTAAGGGAGGGAAACACTCATTCCTTGGCTGTTTCCTTCAAACTGCAAGACAGGCCCTCCAATTCCTGGGTCAACTGGTGCTAGTTAGAGTCTCAGCTTGAGGTCTGGGTTCAGAGGCCGTGGCCAGAATAGTTCCTGTCTGGTCACCAGGTGACCCCTCTGTGGGATCATTCCCCAATACTAAGAATCATCAGCTTCACCACATCTTGGAGGAGAGGCCCAGTGCCCTCTCCTGATCCCAGAAAGAGGGCATGATTTGTTTTTCCTAAGGAAAAGGAATATTTGCCTTGGAGATCCAAATCTAAGTGTTCCCGAAGAGGCAGCTGAGTGCAAAGGTCACCTTTTAGTCTCCACCCACAAAGGCACCATTTTAATGGGATATTTTCCAACTTCAAATTCTGAAGATCCAATCTACCCCAGGAATCCCTATTTCATATGTATTTTGCAATGATCTAACAAAAGTCTGTTAAGATTAATATTTTACTCAATATATTATCTGTATATTTTCCTATAATCGAATATTTTCATACTCTGTGATTTTTTTCATGAACTGTTTAGTGTTCCATTGCATGGTATCAGCCAGAATAGGCCAAGTTAAGCTGCAGTAACAAACATTCCCTAAATCCCAGTGACTTAAAACAACAATTTGTAATTTCTGGCTCACTCTGTGTATCTATTGTGGGTCACCCAGGGGCTGTGTTTCATATTGTTTGCACGCCATGACCAGGCAGAAGGGAAAGTGTCCATGGAAAACTACACGATGGTCTTCAAAGTTTCTGCCCGGAAGCATCATGCTACTTGCATCTTTGTTGTTTATATTTCCTTGGCTAAAGCTAGTCACAAGGCCTCACTTAACAAGAAATGTAATCCCACCATGTGTACAGAAGGAAAACTGGAAACATTCTGAGAATGGCACTGATGATTACCATACATGGATACAATATAGTAAACCAATACAGTACCCTATTTTTGGACACGTGTTTTTTTTCCAAATTTTGCCTAAGGTGAATAACTTCTTGGATGTGAATTTCTTTAAGATATCCAATGACTTCCAAAGAGTTTCAGATGACAGTTTTAGTGAATACAGTCGTGTATAGTGACTTGGTGCAAATCTCAGACAAATTAGAAGCCTCAAGCAGTGTTACGGGAGTGGATCTCGGCCTCTAGCAGTGCTCTAAATTGCAATAGTTCAAAGGAAAGGAGGCAATAAGAATCATATTATTCAAACCTGCTTCTTAAATTGCCTAAGAATTGTTTATCTATTGTTTTTCTTTTTTTAAACAATGAATCCTCTGTGCCTTTGTGTAAGAAGATTTCCAATGTGATCAGATCCAGCAAAAACTTCACCAGTTTGAAAATTATCCATCAGCTGTTGCCCCTACTTCTGAATCTATGCCATGCTTTGGATGCCTAAGTGAGTGCCTATAGTAGTTTACTATATGTGGCTTCAGGTGCTATTTCCCAATCCTTTCCAGACAATCCCACATGGAAACTTGCTCAGACACCCAGGTACTTATTACCTCTAGTGATGGACAAGCCCATCTACAATCTAATCATACACTCCACACCCAGGGACACTAAATTTATTTAATAGCTAATGAGCTAATGGGCTAATATCCAACATTAGCTCCAGGGTCTGGCTAGCATCCAAGGTAAATCAAGATACCCAGGGAGGTAATAGAACAGAACATCTTGGCAAAATCAGAGTCAAGGACAACTGCTCTTCAGAACCAGTTAGTGCCTATGTAAATATTGAGTAGACAAACTCAGTCAGTGGCTACTCTGGCTAAGTCATCTCATTATAATGGCAAGATGAGAGGCAAGGTGACACTGCTCTCCATGTTGTGTGAGAGGCGCAGGTCACATTCAAACTATGGCTGTCCCCAGGGGAACATCCATCCTACAATTCCACATTGACGTTCCAAGTCTGCCTCTAATTACTTTTGTTATAGCTTTTGTAATTTAAGGCTACTTTATCCAAATGGCATTTCATGGATTACTATATGTGTATTTGGGAGAAAGTGGAGTGAATCTTTAAAAAGATTCATTTTTACATACATTTGCAAAATAATAGATTAATCAAAGATAAATAAAACTCCTTATTGCAAGTCTTCTCAGTGTCTTTATTATGCTAATGTATTGTAATCTTGAAGAGATACCTAGTGCTTATCAATATAAATGACCCCATTACATTTGTTTAGGAAGAAGCAAAATATCATTAATAAAGAAGGAAATGTCTTGCCTCTTTCCTGACCTGTCACCTCTGTGAAAACCTTACTAAGTTTATTCAGCATCTCTCCCTTAATTTGATATTCACACCTCATGGTTCTTCCTACATAAATCAAACTACTCATAAGAGCGGAAGACTCGGTGACTGGAAGAAATGATTGCCATCAGGGCTAGAACTTTCTTGAAAGGAATTTAAAATAATGGAAATAAAGGAGGAGAGGAAGAAAAGTGAAGACCAAGAGGGGAGCAGAATATAAAGAATGGGAGAGGAGAGGTCTTGGGAAGCTTTGAGATATGAGGCAATTTTAGAAGGAGAAGAATGAGGAAAATAAAAATTTAAGGAATAATTTTGTGAAACTATGAATTAGATCTCAACGTTTGAGAAATGCAAGAAGGAGAAAGACAACAATCACACCTCATTATTGGACTGTGTTTCTTGAATGCTCCCTGTGTTTAGATTGGCCACAGGAACCCCGGGGTTTATTCAGGTTACAGCAGAGCTCCTCCACACCAGTAATATCTTTAGAGAACTGCTGAGTAACACTGCTTTTCAATGCACACAACCAGCAATGGAGGTAGGGAATTAAAATATTTATTGCTTTTGGCTCAAGGTCTTTTTAAGTTTTATAGAATAAAGATGAAAAAGAATGACTTTTTTAAATGGTAAGGATTGAAACAAAACTAAGAATGAAGTTTTGAGCCCAAGAGAAGGTTGCAGTTTAGAAATTAGTCTCCTGAAACAAAACATCAGAGCAATACTTTCTCACACAATTTTACTTGTTGCTTTGATTAAAACATAAAATTATCAGTTAAGATAAAATCTGTCATTTGAATTTACATTAGGCCTCAGATGGTAAAGAATCCGCCTGCAATGCAGGAGACCTGGGTTCAATCCTGAGGTCAGGAAGATCCCCTGGAGAAGGGCATGGCAACCCACTCCAGTCTATTCTTGCCTGGAGAATTCCATGGACAGAGGAGCCTGGTGTGCTGCAGTCCATGGGGTCACAGAGAGTCTGACATGACTGAGCAACTAACATGTTCAAGCCACCTGTTTGGCTACCTATGCAATGGAGCAAAACCCTGTGACCCTTGCCCCCATGTCCTCTGCCTGCCTTTCGTCTGTTGAAAAACTAGCCAAAAAATAAGTTTAATCAGAGAAGTGAGAAAATGCAGAAACACAGGGAAACAGCCAAAGGAGACCAAATAATAACAGTTTAGTCATTAAGCAGAGTCAAGGCACTCTAGTTCCTTCTCAAGGGACACAGGTGATATTCTGAACCATACCCTGTGAGCTGCTTTGCAGATACTGAAACCCCTGCCAGGTGGAAGAAGCTAGCTACATGATGGCTGGACTGTAGTCATGACATAAGCTGCCAAATTCTGAGAATTGGCCTCAAAGAAATAGAAACAAACCCGCCCTGGAACTAAAGGCTAACTGTACTCAAAACAATCAAGATGATGCTGGTCAGACCACGGATGACCAATTTCAAGATGACTATCAGAGATGACTGTGTTATTTCTGCATGTAGCCCCTTCCCACAGCCTGTAAAAGCTCTAGGCCACTGACTGTCAGTGGGGGAAGAGTTAGCCTCTGGACAGACATCTGCCCTCCCCACCCCCACCCCAATTGTTGGCACTCAAAATAATGCAAACTTTCCTTTCCACCAACCCGGCTGGCCGCTTTATTGGCTTTTGAGCTGTGAGCAGCTGGATCCCCACTCTCAGTTATACCTGTGGATATTAGTGTGTTAACACTACATCATACTACCTCAGATTGTTAGAATTAAATAAACTAATACGTGTGAAACATTTAGAACAGGACTTATCATGTACGTGGACTTCCCTGGTAGCTCAGATGATAAAGAATCTGCCTGACATGTTTGATCACTGGGTCAGGAAGAGCCCCTGGAGAAGGAAATGGCAACCCACTCCGATATTCTCACCATGGACAGAGGAGCCTGGCGGGCTACAGTCCATGGGGTCGCAAAGAGTTGCACATGACTGAGCAACTAACTCTTTATCCAAGATTTATCCAAGGGTTCCGTGTATTTAGTTATCGTTGTTATTACCAAATTTCACCACTTTAAAACATACTTTTTTTTGCATGTGTCGCAGCATCTCTGAAGTTGGGATCAGTCAGTCAGTGAGTCCAGTCGCTCAGACGTGTCCGACTCTTTGCGACCCCATGAATCGCAGCACGCCAGGCCTCCCTGTCCATCACCAACTCCCAGAGTTTATTCAAACTCATGTCCATCGAGTCAGTGTGCCTTAAACTGATCAGTAACTTTTTTTCTTAGTGGTAGGTAAAAGAAGTGTTTCTGACAACTGATGGTGCCTTTAATTCAATATATTATTATTTGTTTCCTTTTCTCCATTATTTTTGGGTATTTTACCATATTTTTCTATTCCGCAAGTGATTACCTTTCTTTTTACACATTGATAGTTGAATACATAACTCATATAAGAAACAGAAGACCACAAACCCCACCCCCACCCCATAAGACCTGTCAGGGTGAAAGATATTTGTGAGTAAACAAGGTTTCAGATGACTCACTGCTCATTTATCATACCATGCATAATAGTTGATAAAATATTTGAAATAAATTAATCAGAAGAGAAACTCCAAGGCAGGAATAGTAAAGAAGAGAAGACTTGTTGTAGGGAGCCTTGTAAAATACACAGATGTAATCAGATTGCTGGGTTTACTGTTAATCTCCATTCCTTTGAACATCTTTGTAATAGTGGAAACTTCCGGTACATGAATCTCTATCAGTCAGGAGTCTTCAGTTACGAGCAACAGAAACTGACTCTTGGCAACTCAGGCAAAAAGGGAGATTTGGGGGAAGGACATGAAATAGCAAAAAAGAACAGACACTTAGAACCAAATTCAGAAATGACTGGAAAACCAAGTTTGTCACCAGAGCAACCTTCTAGATCTTTATGGCATCAAGAACACCTACCTTTCTTACCAGGGAACCACTGCTGTTTGCAAACAGTGGCATAGGTTACACACCTGCTCTGCAGCCGAGGCAGAGCAGGGCGCCTGGATTACAGTCTTATCAAGCTGTACCTACTAAAGAGGAATAAATCTTCAAAAGGAATCAGGTACTACTGTTAAGGGAATATGGAACAGATATCAGCCTGCCCAAAGCCAAACATCTATTACCAATTTGACCCAAATAGCAATAGCAATCACCATATAGCAAATGACCAATAGCAATCAGCAGTTGGCAGTTGGTTATCCGGGCAGGTTACATTCCACAATCAGCATGAAAGTCCATTGCAAACTGGAAAGAACCCTAAGCACCCTTCCAGTCCTTGTACCCAGAAGGCATCCTCCCCATCACAGCACTGTAAATAAAGGACTTGAAGGCAGTACAGGGCAGGGCAAATACCATCCTGCCCAACCTCTTGTCAATATTCACACCCCACAGAGAGCACCATGCGGCTGAAACTATAGGCCACAAGGAAAGGCACTTCCTGAGGGCACAGCTAGATTCCTCCTTTAGCCTTGCCACACTTACCCAGCTCCGAGCACGGCATGATCTTACAGGTGAATCTCATTAGCTTGTGTGCAAAGTACTCAAATTTGCTTTTATGCACAAGATTACTTCTAGCTGATGGCTTGACTTACACATTAGATGATTCACCGTGTGGATGCAAACACTCTTAGCTGTTACCAAGGTTGCATGAGTCAACTTGCCTCCATTTACTTGGGGGCATGCTGGCTGGCCCTGTTTCCACCACCTGGCTGTGTGGTGTTTTATCCGGCTCCCAGGTGCCACTCTCTCCTTCCTGGCTCACCTTCAGCTCCCTGCTTTGCTTTTGCAGCCCTCCTGATTATACAAACAAAGGCCTCCTCAGGAGGCATGCATCCTGCCATGGAGAAAAACAAACCCAAGGAGAGCTGCTGTGTGTGTCACTTGCTTTCTTGGCAGGAGCAGGATGTTAATTTCTGCAAAGGCAGCTGCAGCAAGAAGTCTGTCCCTCAGGCTTGGCAGGAGCAGAGAGGGCCACAAAGGCTTCATGGGGGTCTAATCTGCAAGAGGACCTGGGTAGAGCTAGTCTCATTTCCATCTGCCCCTTGTCTCAGGGTCTGCTTGATTATTTCTGCATATAGTGAGAGCTTCCTTTTTTCCATTCTGACTTAAATACTGTCTTATACACATCGAGAGATATGAGAATTTAAAGGAGAGTTGCCCAGTCCATATTTTTTGCGTAAAACTGGATGTAGGAGACTGAAAGTACTGCAATTTCTAGTTCAATATGGTGTTTCAACATAGGATCAGAAGGGATTACTTTATGATTTATGTTTATGCTTATCTCTGCATTAATGTGGGTTACATGCATGGTTCTGTGTTAACGGCTGATCCTGTACACAGGCAGTTCTGACAGTTCCAAGAAGTGCTTTCACAAGCTTAGTTCTGAATTGTTTGCCTTGTCCCAACTTGCACTCTGCAATCCGACTCACTTCCCTTCCCTTCTGGCCCCTGGGATCTGGCTTCTCCACGTGTGACCTTGCCCTGTTCCTTGGACTTCACACCTGGCACCAGTTTTCTAATTACAGCCTTGCACTGCCTTTCCTGTTGAGAGTTCAGATTTCCCTTCTGGCCTTGTTTCCTTCATCCATCAGCTCAGACTTCAGCACCTTCAACATCTCCTTTTTGACCCGAGGATGCCTGTGAACAGTACGTTTCAACTCCGTCAGCAGAACCGAGACATGTAATGAAAAGGCAAACACAGAATCAGAAGCTTATGGTCTACTGGAGGAGACAGGATCTGCATATGTTGAACAGCAAGATTTTGGGGCACAAAACCCATGTTCAGAGATGAAGGACTGTTAAAGCCCACCTTTCAGAAATAATTTTGTAGGCAAGGGGTGATAAATCAGATTTATCACCCCTTGCCAATTCCAATTAGTTGGTAGCACCAAGTGTGGAAGAAGGATCCTAAAGGTTCATCTGGGTTGAGCAGGAGAAAGAATCTTGATTACTGAGGTTGGCCTTGAATGAAGCAACATGCATTTTCCACGCCTGCTGTGATAAATAACCCACTATTTAGAAATGTTCAAGTGGAAGAGTTTAGAAAAATGAATCAGTATTTTAAGGAGATTAATCTGGTACAGAGCAGAATGGATTAGAGGAGGACAATATGTTTTCAGAGAAATGAGTTAATAGGTTCTTACAGTGTGGTCAAGAAATGACAAAATGGAAAAATATAGTTCCTCAAAGGGGACAAAACAATGACATAAACTGGTGGAGCACAGTTCTCTGGAAGGAAGCAGGGGTGGAGCCAGGGTCATTAGGAATTAACTGACTGTAGGCAGAAGGTCACAGTGGAAGAAGCAACGATTCCTTACCCTTCATCTGTTTTACTCCCCCCACTTCCAAA
Organism: Oryx dammah; assembly: GCF_014754425.2. Classification (NCBI taxonomy): domain Eukaryota; kingdom Metazoa; phylum Chordata; class Mammalia; order Artiodactyla; family Bovidae; genus Oryx; species Oryx dammah. The sequence continues at coordinate 93,299,534 of NW_024070213.1, forward strand.
CTTGAAGAGGCATCAGCATTAGGGCAGCAGAAACCAATGTCCAATACCAGTGCCAGTGGGGAAGATTTGCCTGTATCCTTTCCTAGCAAGCAGTGAGCAGGTGGAAGGTGACCAACTTGGACGGGGCTGACAAAGCCAAAGAAGGATGAGAATCTGTATTCAGATGGCAGTAAGTGTGAAACAGAAAAAAAAGCCTGGCTAAAAATTATTCTTAGAACTGATTAAAATATAATGAATAGGATTTTGTGAATGACTATAAAGACCTAGAAAAAAATAGAATTGACTCTTCGGTTTCAGATCTGAGGAAAGAGAGGGATCCTTGTGAAATACAGAAAGGAAGCAGGATTGGAGTGTGGCAGTTTCTGCTAGATTTTCCTTAATGTCAACCTTAAAATTTTCCTCAATATCCATCTTCCCCTGTAAAGCTAGAGCAGCACACTTTCAGATGGGTATATTATGGCTAATGTAAAAACAACATTTCCAAGTCTCCTTTGCAGCTGGATGCCCAAGCCTGTAAATTCTTGCCAATGGGATATAAATGGAAATGACACGTGCAAGTTCAGGTTTGTACTCAGAGAAGGTATGTGCCTTCCTCCCCCGACTTTTCTCCTTCTGCTGCATAGATGGCATCCAAGGGGATGTGACGAACCATTCTGAACCATATGGGCAAGTGCCACTCTACAGAGATGCGACTCGTAGCAGATTGAAGAACTGTGATCCTTGGCACTGGCATAAAGACGGAACTGCTTACACCCAGCACCATTACTGAGGTGTGTGGGTGGAGGAGAGCTGCTATCTGTTTAAATTCCCTGTTATTTGTGGTCTTTGTTACAACACCTGCCCCTCTGACAAGGAATGACTTCTATAAGGAATGCATTAAAAATTGCATGTCACATAATTAGGCATTTTACAATGAGATGATTGAACTCCTTTGTGTAATCCTCCTGGTGGCTCAGATGGTAAAGAATCTGCCTGCTGTGCCGGAGACCTGGGTTCTATCCCTGGGTTGGGAAGATCCCCAAGGAGGGCATGGCCTCCCACTCCAGTATTCCTGCCTGGAGAATCCCCATGTACAGAGGAGCCTGGTGGGCTACAGTCCATGGGGTCACAAAGAGTCGGACACGACTGAAGGACTAAGCACAGCACAGCACTTGATGATCAGAGAAATAGAGGTGATGTCAGAAAATCAGAGACAGTCAAAGGTAGGAAACTTTTTTCTTTTAAGAGGAAAATAGGGCTTCCCTTCTCAAGTCTTCTCTTGAGAGTCCCTTGGACTGCAAGGAGATCAAACTGGTCAATCCTAAAGGAAATCAATCCTGAATATTCATTGGAAGGACTGATGCTGAAGCTGAAACGCCAATACTTTGGCCACCTGATGTGAAGAGCTGACTCATTGGAAAAGACCGTGATGCTGGGAAAGATTGAAGGCAGGAGGAGAAGGGAATGACAGAGGATGAGATGGTTGGATGGCATCACCAATGTGATGGACATGAGTTTGAGCAAACTCAGGAAGCCTGGAGTGCTGCAGTCCATGGGGTCACAGAGTCAGACATGACTGAGCAACTGAACTGAACTGAGGGCTTCCCTGGTGGCTCAGTGGTAAAGAATCTGCCAGTCAGTGCAGGAGACACAGGTTTGACTCCTGATCCAGGAAAATCCCAGATGCTGTGGGGCAACAAAGCCTGTTCGCCACAAGTATTGAGCTGGCATTCTAGAGCGTAGAAGCTGCAACTACTGAGCCCACGTGCTACAGTTACTGAAGCCTGCATGCCTAGAGCCCATGCTCCACAGTGATAGAAGCCTGAGCGCCCCAACCAGAGAGGAGTCCCCACTAGAGAAAAGCCCTCGCAGCAGCAAAGACTCAGCACAGCCAAATATATATATATATATATATTTTTTTTTTTTTTTTTTAAAGAGGAGAAGTAGGTGAATCTCTACAATGAGAGCCTAGTGAGTCTGGAGGCAACCCAGCACAGGATATAAACCAAGAAGATCCTTGAGCATTATTAGAATAGGGGAAGAGGACCAGTTGGGGCGCATGTAAGCTCATGAAGAAATAGCAGTTCCTGTTTTGATTGTGCCTGCATCCAGGTAAACCAAGGGACTTCTGTCCACATACCATATTTGAAGGTCTGCAAGCTTTTTAATAATGTCTTTCTGAATTTGTTTCTGGAGAGATCTTTAGCCCATGATAGCCCTGCTGGATGGATACGTATGCAGCCCAGTGGATTGGCACGACACGGCAGGAAAGCACTGATAAGACGAAGCTGACCAGCAGGCCCAGTCCTTCCCCTCCACTAATGGAAGTACAGAGTGCATGACAAAGAGAGGATGGTACTCATTTCCTGGTACACCTGGAAAGTTATCTTCCATTTGTGATACCTTGAACTGAGACCTGAAAGACTGCAGCCCAACCAGAGGAGAGCAACCAGGCTGAACCATAAAGAACGGGAGGGATTCAGCTGGAATAAGTGAAGGCTTGGGAGTGGGGAGGAGGCTGGAATAGAGCAACTGTCCTCAAATATTTTAAGAATTAACAAGTTAGAATGTTTTACGTGGTTCACTGGCTGTTTTTTCCCAAGGTTATAGCATGATCCACTGACAGACTGAAACCAGAACTCAGATGTCCTACAACATAGATCCCTCTTGACGACAGGCCAGGCTTTTCGGTCATTTATACCTCAGTGGGAACAAACTGATCAGAACCTGTTCATAAAGACAAGAGGATTAGAAAAAGAGGCTTAGGGGCTTCCCTGGTGGCTCAATGGTAAAGAATCTGCCTGCTAATGCAGGACACACGGGTTCGATCCCTCGTCCAGGAAGATCCCACTTGCCTCAGGACAACTAAGCCTGTGCTCAACAGTGCCAAAGGCCTGCACAGCAACGAAGGCCACGCACAGCCAGAAATAAATATGTAAATTATTTTAAAAAAATAAAAAGAGGCTTACTGTTAGACACTCAAGTTCCCCACCTCTCCACTTCTTCAAAGATTCCTCTTTTCTCCCCATCCCCAGTGATACCCCAATTTCTCTCATTCCAATATCTCAGCTGCTTATTAACAAGAAGTGAAACTAAGCCAGTTAAGAAATGGCTTGGTAATGGATCTGAACTTACAGACTTTCTTTCCAACTTGGTGATTTTGGTCAAGGTGTTAAATTTCTCTGAGATAAACTTTCTTCAAATAAGGAGATTAAAATTTTCCTTTTGGGATCTAAAATTCTGTGTTATCAACTTTAAGTGAATTCACATTTTTCAAGGGGGCTACTTTTGTGTCCAAGGATTTCCCTATGGGATCTTCCAGTCCCTCAGGTTTCACATGCTATCCTCAGTCATGCCATGAACTCTTCATCCCTCTCTTTTCTCCTATCTCGATCATTGTCTCCTTCCCTCTCCACCTGTCTAAATACCAACTGTCTTCCAAGTTCAATGTAGAGTTCTTCTCCTTTGAAGTCCAATATCCATTGACCAGTTGGGTAAGGCTGAGTCTTTTGGAACAGGGAGTGAGCTAGCGTGGATTGATCACTAATTTGAAAGAGTCAATCTGTAATGGCAAAACGTGAGCAACCTGATAGGCCAGTGAGGGGGTTATTGGAGAGGCCAACATACTTCCGTATTCTCAACCACATATTTAAGATTGGCCACGGAGGTCTCCAGTCTGAACAAGAATGTTAGAATACCTGCTAGTACTCCCAGAGCACTTGGAAAGACCCAGCTTGGTTTACCTTACTGCCACATTCACTACACAAATATTTACAGAGCACAGACTTGGTACCAGCCACTGTGTTGAATGCTTTACACGAATCGTCTCATTTGACTCTCACAATGATCCTATGAAGTAGTTACTATTATTGTCCCCACTTTACAGATGGGGAAATAGGAGCCCAGAGAGTTTAAATAACTTGCCCAAGGTTACTAGCTATGAGAAGTGAAGCCAAGAGTCAAATCCAGGCTGTCTGATGCGAGAATCTGAGCTCTTAGCCTGGACGTCTGCAGCTCCTCGCAGTAGGTACAAACTTCTGAAACCTCTTGGAGCACAGATCCCAGGAGAGATTCCTGCTGATCAGACAGATACTGTATGGGAAAGCACAAAGTGCCCTGAGCACACAGCAGGGCTGGGGAAGTCTGAGAAGTGACGGTTGGGGGCATTTCTCTGATGTTGAGAAAACCAGAGGAAGCAGTGTATTCTCTAGAGAGAAGACACAGTGAAAGCCCAGAAGTAAGTGACCGAGTGGGGAGCATGATTTATCTGTGTAAGTGCAAGTGGCTTAATACGACTGCAGGATGGAACGCAGGCCGAGCACTGAGGCTGAGGAAGCAGACAGGGGCCATAGCAGGAAGGGCCTTGTAGGCTTGTGGGAAAATGTGGGGCTTTTTCATCAGAGTAGTAGGAGCCGCTGAAGGATTTTAGGCAGGAAACACAATCTGATCATGTTCATGCATTTGAATGAGCACTGTTTACTGTGTAGAAAATGGATGTAGCGGCCCCCTTCCTCCTTCCTAATAGAACCCCGAGCTTGTCCAAAACACCTCCCTTTTCTGGGTGGCCATGTGCAATAAAGGATTCCCTTAGGGGGCTTCTAGAAAGGTTTTCTCATGCCTGAGTGAATCACAAGAGAAGAGACGGCCTTCCCTATCTCTGGACATTGTACAGATGGAATATGACACCAGAAATGGCTGTGGTTATCAACCTCCTAGCCTGAGGATAAAGCTACCACATGGGGGAGTTTGAGGCTAAGAGATGCAGAGGGAAAAGCTGTCGAGTGCTTTAATTTGCCAGCCTGGGGCTCTCTCTTGCCATTGCTGCTGCAGGGGAGCCTACAGGGAAGGTTTTCTGGCACCACACAAAAGCTTGCTGTTGTCTGTTAGCTGGAGATGTCCCTCCAGCTTTTCCAGTTTCACTCCCCATCTTTCTCCTCCCTGCTGTAGGATGCATGCAGCTGAACTGCATCAACAGGCCCACCTTCCCTGCAGTTTCCGGCTAGACTGGGCCAATGAGAGCACCAGCAAGAGATGAGAGGGAGCAAGATGGTGAAACAAGAGTATCGGTTCCTTTAGCTCCTCTAGGTGAGGGTCTCACGGAGTTGCATCCAGCTCCCGTAAGGCAGGCCTCTCTCCCTGGGCCTCTCAGTCTGTGCATTCTAGTAAGGGCCCCTTCCTCTTGCTTCTTCAGGCCTAGTGAAGGAAGAGTACCTCACTAGCCCTTAGCAACCACTCTTCCTTGTGGTCTCTCTATATCCTGCCCATACCTTTGAAAATAATTTCTTTACCAAACTTTACTCAAAGGATGCCCAAATGAGAGCATCATCTCTCTTCTGCTGGTATGTTGTTACATTCCTCTTTGTGTTAATCCAGGACATTTGAGAAGCAGTTGTTGAGATAAGATGGTACATGTAAGGAGTCTGATGAAAATCTGACTCTGAGTGGAGGGGAGTGAGAAGGAAGGTTGGATGGAAGCATTCTAAACTGCCATGCAATCTAAAGAAGGTTTGCCTAGATAGCTGGGGAGTCAGAGATGGCCATAAGAGCATCAGAGGAGTCCTGCGTCTCCCAGGGACGGGCTTGCCTTAGTCGTTAGCAGCAAGTAGTCCATGATAAGTGTGGCCTCTGTCAAGTAAGGCAATGCATTTGAGCACAACCACAGCTACATCCCCTGTGGTTGTGGGTCTGTGAGGCATACTCTCACTGCTATCACACTCATCCTATGAACAGTTTCAGCACCACCTGAAGGCTTGGATGTTCCCTCCACCCCCACCACCAGCACTCTGCTTTTACCTTACTGTATCTGTTTTCCCCTCAAAAAGGCCGTGTTAAAGTTTTAAATATGCTTTCTCAGCTGGCCTTAGAGGGTTACCTTACAAGGTGACAATCATCAGCAGTCAGATGATAAGTCTGGTAAGCTCAAAACTTGATTTTGGGACTTTCCTGGTGGTACAGTGGATAAGAATCCACCTGCCAATGCTGTAGACATGGGTTTGATCCTTGGTCCAGGAAAATTCCACATGCCGTGGAGCAGCTAAGCCCGTGCACCACAACTACTGAAGCCTGTGCACCTAGAGCCTGTGCTCCACGAGAGGAGCTGATGCAGTGAGAAGCCCGTGCCCCGCAATGAAGAGTAGCCCCCACTTGCTCCAACTAGAGGAAGTCTGTGTGCAGCAACAGAGACCAGCAAAAGCAAATAGCTGACTAGTTAACAAATGATTCTGTCAGCACCACATGCAGTTATCTTCCAAGGCAAGCTCATGCTAATCACATTCAAGGGCCTAGTGTGAAAAGTCAGAATGCCAAGTTACTCACTCTTCATGAGCCACCACCATTAGAAGGGCCAAGACTCTCTGAGGTCTCTAGGATTTATTGATGGCATTACTTCCTTGCAAAAGCTAGAAAACTGTCAGGAGATTGCTTGTTAGACTGCTTGTTGAATGTGACATCAGATCAAGGGGAACTGGGTAAAGCCAAAGGTTTACAGCAGCAGGGCCAAGTTAGCCTAATGTATCATTCATCTCACACAGGGATATATAGACTGGATGTAAATACTCAAAACACAATGGTACATTTACCCATTAGGAATGGTGTTGCCTGCTCAAAGTCTAATGGCTGTCTGCTTCTCCACTGGACAGGGTTTGAACTTGTCTCTGTATGTCTCTCTTCTCTGATTCCATGTTTGACCATCACAACCACCATTTCCCTTTGGACCAGCCCATCTTCTCCTCTCAACCAGCCCAAGAGCCTTAGAAGCCACCCTGTCATTCTCCATTGACCATTCCCATCTAATCCAACATGTATTGGTATTAGAGTTTAGCATTCAAAAAGTCAGTGCCATTTCTCTCATTTTCAAATTTTGGGAGCAATTAAATGTCAGCAAGTCAATTACTATCAATAAAGCTTCTTTTTCTTTTCAGGGGTCTGAGCTAGAAAGAGGTGCCTCAGAGTATAGTCCTAGGTCCACCTGGTTTTCAGCAAGACACCCTCCAACTATTCCTCCCCCCCCCCACTAATGGAGTCTCAGTGGCTCCTTTTCCCAGGGGTGTGGCTGGGAAGAACCATCTGGAAGCCCTAGCCCTCGGATTCCTCATCTTTTGGAAGGGGAAATGTAGCTGACCACATCCAGCAATACAGCCAAGTAATTCTTCAGGCAAATGTCTGCCTCCATGGAGACTGCTCAGCCCTCCTGGCAAAGAGAAATTTCTTCTCCTGATTTGGAAAATGGCCCCAGCCATGATGGCCTCTCTCCTAAGACATGCACGGATGGGAGAAACATACATTTTTTGGTTTTTCCTTAGGTCAGATTATCCTCCTCAGCCTCAGCCCACATTGCTCTTGTCATGTTCTAGACCCACTCTAGCAGACTGTGTTGGCACTGAGCATCTAACTGTCTCAATTCCACTTTGTGAGAAGGCGGCAGAATGAGCCTGGCCCCCATGCCCCACCCTTATCTCTGTATGTCTGTTACACGTCCACGTATGCCAGCTGGAGGGGCATTTCCCAGGCCCATTTCTCTGTTTCCTCAGACTAAGAGCCAGAAGACAAAACCACAAGACTCATTTGTTTTTGGTCAAATGTGAGTGGAGCAGAGATAAAGTTCTGAGAGTCAGGAAACCCAATTTTTCGGCTGGTTTTGTCCTGGACTAACTCAGCAGCCTTGAACGAAATACTTGATCCTTCTGGAACACAGTTACTTCCTCCTTTTAAAATGGCAATGGTGACAATTGGCCCCACCCACCTCCAGAGCTCTTCTGAGGTAAAATATGATAATGGCTGTGAAAATGCCAGAGGAGATATAAAAATACAAAGAGCTCTGCTGTTGGTCTCAACCAAAAAGGACACAGAGAAGTGTGTTGGAAGTCTCATGAATTCCAGGGAGAGCATCCCATCTGTAGATGACCTGGTCAAGTGACAGGACTTTATAAGAATGGATTCTCATAGCTGAGAAAAGTTTGGAATTGCACTTCAACCTTGGAGACAAATGAATTGGGGACTTGAGGTCTGCCGGTAAAGTTCTGTCTCCAACTTCTATCTGCCACTCTACCCTCCAATATCTGGTAAGGATTCCTTTGAAAAGATGTCCAACGTGGCCACTTTCAGGTCCAAGGAATCACAACTTCACTTCCAAAACAGAGCCAATGGTCTTCTCTTAGTTCCAGCTTGAAAAGTTCTGGGAAACAGTTTTGGATTGTCTAGTCTGGCTCAGATGGCCACTCCTAGATCAATCCACCGTGATCAGAAAGACAAATTACCATGACTGGCCAGCTTGAATTTGGGTCCATATTCAGTGTGCCAGCCCTGTGCCAGTGACTGAAAGTCTACTGAATGGCACCTAAGGATGAGACTCTAGGTCAATAATTCAGACATGGGTTATTGGGTGCAGAGGACAACTCTGTGATTTAGGGTCATTCCTAGTAAAAAGGGCATCATTGGAAGTTGGACAGTCAATCTAATGGCAAGGAGAGAAGGGGAGCTGCTACAAATGTCTCCATGTTTGGTCTCTTTTATCTAACTGGAGTCATCCTTGTTAAACACAGAGACTCAGTTCAGTTTCCACTCAACACCACGCTTAGCCATGCTGTGGTCAGAGAGCCCAAGAACTCTTGGCACCTTGTCTGGTCCTGTTAGATCAATAAAGGCCCAACAGCTGAATGTCCATGTGAGGGGGACAGAAAGAGAGGGGACAAAGACCCGCCAAGGTTTCTCTAAGGGTTTTGGCTTCATGAAGCTATAGATGTTGTCACCGTTTCTCCTCCCCTCCTAAGCATCTTGAGACATAGTTCAAACCACCAGCTTTGTATTAACTCATTTCCATGACAACAAATTACTAACTCTCCCCTTTTCCCTTCCTGCATCACTTACATGTGACACAAAAGGGGTAGCGAATGTCAGTATTTTTCACACCAAGAAGACAGACTTGTATGGCGTGAGCAAGACAAATGTGCCTCATTATCGATTACCAAACACTAGAGAGAGGTAACTATACACGTGAAGAAGTTGATCTTTTTACCCCAGGGATACAAATTACATTTAATTCTTCCAAAAAACAGTAAGACAAATGCAATTCATTAAAAAATGCAACTAATTATAGGCCAAGTCCTTTGGAATTATGGTAATTTTTCTTTCATCACAGAGTATTTTTTATAAAGACTTTGTGTGTCAGATACAGAGGCTACAGGAGAGAATTTCCCAGAAGACCAAAGTCAACCCAATGTTGGGTGGAAACTTTCCATTTTAATTAAAAGTAGAAAGTCTGACTTTTTTTTTTTTTTTAATAAGGAGAACTAAAAATATCAACATAGTCTGAATGAGCAATCATAGCAAAAAGAGTTACAGTTGATGAGCTACAAATCCTAGGGTGGCAGGGGGGGAAGGGGAAGAGTAAAAAAAAAAAAAAAAAGAGGAGAGGGTGTTGTTTGCTTATCTGTTTTGGTGTGTAATGTTAATATAATCATTCTTTTTACTTTCCTGATATTATAACATAGACCTACATCAGGCCAATCACTTAAGTTACAAAGTGCTACCATGGAAGTGAAATCTCTTCACTGAGTTCTGACTTTGCATAAAACATTTGATCACTGAAAGAAAAAGGTGATGGATAAAATCAAGTTCATCCTAAAATGATAAAGAACAACTGAGCTGTGAATTTTGTAACACCAAAGAGTACACAGTTGGTAACTCTGGTGGGTTGAAGCCTCCTCCCAAAGAAAAGATATGTGCATTGTCGAAATCTTAATTCCCTAAACATATGAATGTGACCTTATTTGGAAAAAGAACTTTGAAGATATAATTAATTTAAGGACCTTGGATGAGGAGATCGTCCTGGACTAACCTGTGGGCCCTATGACCTGTCGAATGACATGTGTCTTTGTAACAGTCATGGAAGGAACACACAGAAGAGGCGGCGGCAATTTGGCCATGGAGGCTGAGGTTGGGATGGTGGCCACAGACCAAGGAATGCTTACTTTCCTCAATGAAAGAAAAAAAATCTCAATTATCAGAACAGGAAATAAGAGAGCAATTTACTTAGCCAACTAATGAATTCTCCCTGCTTGAAAGGGTATAAGCAAGAGAGTGGGTTATGGTTGCTATAGAATAAATTCTTGCATTGGCTGGGAGGCAAGTTGAACTAACCAAACTTTAAGTACCCTCCCAACTTTAAGATTCTATCATGTTATGATTTGACATGGCCTTTCCAAAGAAAGAGGCAAACTTCTTCAGGGGCCTCAATTCCAAAGAGAATCTGTGATGGGTCATCATGGAACCCAGTGAACAGAATTTTTGAGTAATTTTTTTTTTTTTTTTTTTTAGCAATTAAAAGAGAAATGAAACAATTCTTATATGGCTCTTTCATGGGACCACTCTTGGTGAAGGTCAAATATGGTGACTTTTAAACTTTTCTGATTGAAACTCACAGTAAAAAAAAGAAAGAAAAAAGATTTTTTATCACAAGCTAGTACTCTCAGTACACACAGACACAAACATACACACAGACACAAACATACACACAGAC
>NW_024070213.1:93310038-93386099 GCF_014754425.2 Oryx dammah
TACACACAGACACAAACATACACACAGACACAAACATACACACAGACACATGACAGAGTTTTAAAGTAACACTGACTCTTTACTACAGATGACGCTTGCCTTCCAGTTTCTATTCTACTTTCTTCTCTTCCCTGGTGGCTCAGACGGTAAAGTGTCTGCCTGCAATGCGGGAGACCGGCGTTCAATTCCTGGGTCAGGAAGATCCCCTGGAGAAGGAAATGGCAATCCACTCAAGCACTCTTGCCTGGAAAATCCCATGGACGGAGGAGCCTGATAGGCTACAGACCATGGGGTCACAAAGAGTCGGACACGACTGAGCGACTTCACTTTCACTTTTCTCTTATCTGAAGTGCTGGCTGTGAACTATAAACTGATTTCATAATCTGAAAATGAGTTGTGACATCCAATTTTAAAAACACTGATCCAGGGTTTTAGGTAAGAACGTATTTCTGAAAGTGTAGGGACAGGGATGAATGGGGCTAGGTATCTGGGGTTTTAGAAAGAATAAATTTTTATTAGTGTTCATTTCTTCTCTGTCTCCTCCCCAGCATGGTGTGGGATCTACCAGGCCCAGAATCCCACCAAAGGGAGCCTGCAGGGCACTGTCTGGACACATTTTTGGTTGTCACAACTGGTGTGGGAGCTCTACTGGCATCTGTTGGGTAGGGGCCAGAGGTGCTGCTGAACGTTCTACAATGCACGCAGGACAGTCCCCACCCCACATCAAAGAAGTCATCTGGTCCAAAAGGTCACGAGTGCTGAGCTGAGAAACCTGCAATGAACCTGAAGACAGCTGTGTTTTGCTCTTTTCTTCATTTTGTGGAGAGGACAGAAAGTTAGGTGACAGTCAGATTTGTCCTGTTCTATGCTGGAGTCATTCCAACCTACCTGGTTTTAATTTAACAGTAACACATGGAAAGGCTCCGTGTCTGAGGTTACCCGGTAGAGCTGTCTTCTTGCTGGCCCAGTGAGAAGATACTGAGTGATTAATAGCCATGGAGTTTCCTGAAACATCCAGGTGGAAGACACAGCTGGCTTCTTCTCTTTTAATATCAGGTCGTATAAACTGAACATAGCAGGGTAACAGGAGGTGCCCCTGGAGACCTGGGCATGAGGTTCAGTCTCATGTGACCTTCTCTTAGTGTAATTTCTGCAGACCACATGGGGGCTAATGGGCTCCATCTCTCGGGTTTATCCACGAGGAAGAGGACATTAAGTCTGCACAGTTGTGCTGTGATCAAAGGTGCAGAGAGATAGAACTGGAAGAAACTTTCCCCATGCCATCTCCCCTGAAATGCTTGGCAATAAGAGTAGACTTGGGCAGGCATTTTGTTTGAAAAGAGAAAATTTCACTTCCTTTCAAATGCCGTATGGTCCAGGTGAAGAGCCCAGTGTTTTTCTGTTTTTTTTTTTTTTTTTTTTCCCCTTGTTGCATTTTTATTCAGAGAAGGTAATGGCACCCCACTCCAGTACTCTTGCCTGGAAAATCCCATGGGCAGAGGAGCCTGGTGGGCTGCAGTCAATGGGGTCGCTAAGAGTTAGACACGACTGAGCGACTTCACTTTCACTTTTCACTTTCATACATTGGAGAAGGAAATGGCAACCCACTCCAGTGTTCTTGCCTGGAGAATCCCAGAGACAGCGGAGCCTCGTGGGCTGCCGTCTATGGGGTCGCACAGAGTCAGACACGACTGAAGTGACTTAGCAGCAGCAGCAGCAGCACGGATGTTTGCTTAGTGTCATCATACCCAACCTCTCCCATTTCTTGGGGCAACCAGCCCAAATATGACATCAGCTGAAAAGGTCATTAAGGGAAGGGGAAATAGGACGGGAGAGTTTATGAGAAATACACCAGAGTACCAAGCCAAAATTTGATTACTACATCAGGGTGACAGTCCAAGCTTCCAACAAGTAGGAAGTTAAAACATAATCTCTAGATAAAGATAAGCAATGAAACTGACCAAATAATAGGTTAACCTGAAAGTCACAGAGAAACTGAAAAAAAGAAAATTCTTGAAATGGGCTATAGGGTTTTGGCAGATAAATGGGAAGGGCAGCCAGGAGTCTAGTCTCAGAATGGTACAGTCAGGCAATGACTAAAGCATGAGCCAGAACCTTGGCAGCTACTACAGTCAAATATCTCTGAATTGCGCAGAGGTTAAAGAAATGATTATGGCAAGATTTCATGAATGCAGCAATTAAAGCTGAGAACAGATCAACCCAAACCTGGGGAGGAGGGTAAGCCAACTCAACTCTTCCAGAAAATAGGAAGAAGCTGACTGCCAGAATATGTGCAGCAAAACCCCAAAGACTAAACCATAGAAATTGGGCCAACTGTCTAGCAATGATGAGCAGAGGCCATTGGCTAGAATGGTGGCAGGGGGAGGGGGAAATCATAACCCAATCCCACTGTTCAAATTACTAGGAGAGGAAATGTCTACTGTGTCATCCATAGAAAGACCAAAAGGAAGTTAACTGTTGTGGAGACTTTACAAGTGGAACTCCTCAAATGGAAACAGAATGTGCTTTAAGAGCTGAGGTATGCCAAAAATGCAACTTGGCGTGGGTATGCTTTCCCTTGGCTCCGCTGGAGGGTGCTTTCGTCATTGCTTTTCTTTTTTTTAAAGTTATTTCTGGCTGTGCTGGACCTTCCTTGTGGCACCCAGGCTTTCTCTAGCTGCAGTGAGTGGGGGCTCCTCTCTAGTTGTCACGTGTGGGCTTCTCATTGCAGCGGCTTCTCTTGTCGTGGAGCACAAGCTCTAGAGTGTGGCCTCGGTAGTTGTGGCATGTGGGCTTAGTTGCTTCGTGGCACGTGGGATCTTCCTGGACCAGGGATCGAACCTGTGTCCCCTGCATTGGCAGGTGGAGTCTTAACCACCGGACCACCAGTGAAGTCCTCTCGTCCCTCTTTAGAGCCCAAATTCCCTTTCAGATAAGGTGTTGTGCCATCTGTCTCCAATTGTGATCATAGTGTGATTATACAGAAAGGGCTAGAATGTTTAGGGTTTATGAAAACTTTGGAGTTGGCTTTATAGTGAAGAAGACTCAGGAGGATTTGAATGATGTACTTGTAGGTGAGACATCTGGAGCCTCAGGATCCATTTTTAATTTTTCCAGCACTATGACCTGATGCTCTGTGCACCAAGAGGCCGAGAGTTCTCAAGCGGATAAGATCGCCAGGTGAGGCCTGCCCAGCATGACAGACATTCCCAAACTGGGGCAGAGGCCATGTTTTCATGTTTGTTGAGACCCTCTCCACTCACGATGGCCTCGCTGCTTACTTTGGAGTGACTAAGATGATGTAAGGGGACCATGTTGAGGGGAAAATTATGAGAAGACATCTAAGTGTAGCAAGGAGGCTTAACCTGTAAAAACTGTTTTGAGAGTTTTTACCTTTAACTTGAGATGGTCTGCTATAGTGGTCTCATGGTCTACGGTGATATAGTCTCCATGGTCTAAGTCACAAATCACATGTCCTCACATGTCACATGGAACAATGCCATTAAGGAGTCAACGAAGTCACCTGAGATCCTCTAGCCAGGCTGCATCCACTCTTCCTCTTGTACCACAAAGGCCATTAATCCTAAGGGGAGGGTCCTCAGTAACATTAACGAAGATGCCAAACAAAAGATATCAAAGACCCATGGCACCTTTAAGAAATGCAATTGAAAATGGGAGGAAATTGCCCTACATTTTGAAAAAGAAACATCCTCATGAGTTCTGCTGGTTATGGACTCACACTGGTTTAGGTTGGAATTCTATTTTCATATTCTTTTACTATGTGACCCAAGAATGGGACATAACTCTGAGTCTCAGTCTCCTGTAAAAGAAATATCATATTGCTCCTAAGGCAATAATGAGGGTTAAAAGAATTAAAAGTAAAGCACTTAACGCAGAACACTTTGCAGTTGAGGCTCATTAAGCTACAGCTGTTACTGCTGTAACTCTAAAAGCACAACATAACATCAGTAAGGACGTGAAGAACAGCCCTCCATCATCCACCTCTTTCAATGAGAAGACAATTGCCGATTTATCCCACAGGGCCCACTGCTGGGCCCTCAGTGCCTGCTGCATTGAGAAGCAGACACCAGCAATTTAAAGACTGATATATACAGAACATTTTTTCCCAGTCTCCATTTCCTTTGTTTGAGGCTTTAATAATGTCTAGATTCCTAGAATCCTGGCAGGTAAGAAAAATTAGTAAATAGTATTCTGGTTTATAGTTGCATGTAGGACAATACTTTGCTACCTCAAGGGAAATTCTATAATTATGGATCTCTGTATGGAAGCTATTGTTTATGGTCACCCGTGTAGTAACAGTTCTGCAGGATGGTTGAGCCAATGATTTGACTGCTTTCTGACATTAATTAGCTAATTAACTTGTTAATTCATTTATGCATGAACCAAACATTGCTGAGTATTTTCTATATGCCAGTCATAGCAAGTTCTGTAAAGAAAAACAATGCGAAGGATGGAGAAAGACAGTGATGGAGGCGGGGAGAGGGAGCGATGGAGTATGCTGTTTTAAATCAAGTGTCTTCTGCACAGAGCAGAGATCAAGATAGAGCGGGCGAGGGAGTGAGGCTTAAAAATACCTGCGGAGAAACCTTCAAAACACAGGGGAAAGTACATGCACAGGCTCTGAAATGAATGTGCTGGGCACATGGGTTTGAGGCACAGCAAATATGTCAGGGTGGCTGATGTGCTGTGAGCGCTGGGAGGATGGGAAGAGATGGGGTGAGTGAGGTAGCTGGGGGACAGTTTAATTCAAAATGACCTGAGAAGTCAGAGATTTCTACGTGGTGGTGACAGGAGCTGATACATTTTACCTGCATCACTCTGACCACTGTGCTTGGGATAGAAGGGGACATGAGAACAATCGTAAACGAGGGGCAGTTATCATCTAGACAAGAGACAACGGCAGACAGGGGCTGGTAGTGGAAGAGGTGATGGAATATGGTCAAATTCTGGCCACATTTTGAAGGGAGAGAGCCTTTGGGGGTTGCTAATTGATTTGATATGGAGGACGAGAGAGAAAAGTCGAGGACGAGAGAGAAAAGTCAAGGACGACTCCGAGGTTTTTCTCTGGGCAACTGCGACAGTTAATTTTATGTGTCAACTTGACCGGGCCATAGGGCGCCGGGACATTTGGTCAAACATTATTCTTGGTGTCTGTGAGAGTGAGATTATTATTTGCATTAGTAGACTAAAGCAGATTACCCTCCCTAGTGTGAGGGAGCCTCATTCAATCAGTTGAAGGCCTGAATAGAACAAAAAAGGCTGACCCTCTCTCAAGGAAGAAAAACTTTTCTTGCTAAGGCTGCTGGACCTGGGATAGTGTTTTTGTTCGGCCTTCAGATTCAGACTGAAATACTGGCTCTTCCTGGGTCTGGAGCCTGCTGGCTTTTGGACTAGAACTTCCACCACCAGCCCTTCAGATTCTCAGGACTTTAGACTTACGGGAACTACACACCAGCTCTCCTGGGGCTCCAGTCTTCCAACTACAAGATCTTAGGCATGCAAGTGGAAATGTTGAGTGGATACTTGGATATAGAAGTCTGGGATTTAGGGAAGAGGTCAAAGTTGGGGATAGAAAGGCAAGTGTTTTTATCATTAGATAAATTTTATGCCTATGGGACTAAATGAGATCACCTAGGGAGTGAATAAAAGGGCTGAGTCCTTTGGCATGTCAGTGTTTAGAGGTCACGAAGTTGGAAAACATCTAGCAAAGGAGCCTGAAAGGGCGCTTCTCAGCAGAAGGGCTGAGAGCGCTTTCCTAGAAGCCAGGAAAGAAAGCGTTTTGTGGGGAAGAACATGATCAGCAACGTCAAATGATGCTGATTTATGGAGCTATTGTCATTGTTTAGTTGCCAAGTCATGTCAGACCCTTTGTGACCCCAAGGACTGTAGCCCACCAGGCTCCTTTATCCATGGGATTTCCCAGGCAAGAATACTGGAGTGAGTTGCCATTTCCTACTCCAGGGGATCTTCCTGACTGAAGGATCAAACCCACGTCTCCTGCATCGGCAGGCAGGTTCTTTACCACTGAACCACTGGGGAAGTGGAGAAGTCCCATTAAAATGACAACACAGAGGTCAACGATAACTTTCATAATGACAGGTTCAGTGGAGTGGGTTCAAGAGATAATGTGAGGAGAGGAAGTGGAGATGAATAGAAAAATGCTTTAAGAAGTTTTGAGGCAAAGGAGATTAGAAAGATAGGGCAATAACCGGAGGGATTTTTGAGGTCAAGGGAAGATATTTTCAAATATGGGAGCTAGTGCAGCATGTTTGTTTGTTGACGGGAATGATCCAACAGAGAAGGAAAATCCACAACAATGAAGACGGAGCGGGCAGAGCTGCAGGTATGATGCCCTTTTGTAGGTGAGAGGAGATGGCATCCAGATAGAGCCTGGAGAGACCAGCTATAGTATGAAGAGAAGGCCAACTTGATGGAACAGATGCAAGCAGATTAGTGGGCTCCATAGTGAGTGCACGTGAAAGTCTCTTCCTTTTCTCTCTGCAAATCTAAACTTTATCAACCTGGGTTTCTGTCACTTACCAGCTGTGTTACTCTGACCCCATTACTTAACTCCTTGCTTGTGTGCTAAGCCACCTCTGTGCGACCCTATGGACGTAGCCCAGCAAGCTCCTCTCTCCATGGGATTCTCCAGGCAAGAATACTGGAGTGGGTTGCCATGCCCTCCTCCAGGGGACCTTCCCCAGCCAGGGACTGAAGCCAGGTGTCTTATGTTTCCTGCACTGGCAGGTGGGGTCTTTACCAGCAGTGTCACCTCGGAAGCACCTCAACCTCAGATCCCTCACTGGTGAGCTGGAGATCGTGTGTTAGTTGCTCAGTCATGTCTGACTCTTTGTGAGCCCATGGTCTAGGGTTCACCAGGCTCCTCTGGTAGCTCAGCCAGTAAAGAATCCGCCTGCAATGCACAAGACTTGGGTTCGATCCCTGGGTTGGGAAGATCCCGTGGAGAAGGGGATGGCAGCCCACTCCAGCATTCTTGCCTGGAGAATCCCACGGACAGAGGAGCCTGGCAGGCTCCATGGGGTCACAAGGAGTTGGACACGACTGAATGTCTAACACTTCACTTCACTTGGCCAATGGAAGGACTCTAGCAGGAACTGAAGGGGGACAGAGAGAAGCTAGGGTGTTTCCCTACTCCCCCTTTTCAGGAGGTATTGCCAGTAAATGTTGCATCTCTTCCAAGATTCCAGATCCCCCCAGACAGACCCTGAGATCCTAGCCTCTACCCATGGCTGGTTGAGAGTCTTCCTTCAGTTCAGTTGCTCAGTTGTGTCTGACTCTCTGTGACCCCATGGACTGCAGAAAACAAGGCTTCCCTGTCCATCACCAACTCCCAGACCTTGCTCAGACTCATGTTCATTGAGTCAGTGATGCCATCCAGCCATCTCATCCTCTGTCGTCCCCTTCTCCTCCTGCCTTCAATCTTTCCCAGCATCAGGGTCTTTTCTAATGAGTCAGTTCTTCACATCAGGTGGCCAAAGTATTGGGGCTTCAGCTTCAGCATCAGACCTTCCAATGAATATTCAGGACTGATTTCCTTTAGGATGGACTGGTTGGATCTCCTTGCAGTCCAAGGGACTCTCAAGCGTCTTCTCCAACACCTCAGTTCAAAATTGTTTCCCCATCTATTTGCCATGAAGTGATGGGACCAGATGCCATAATCTTTGCTTTCTGAATGTTGAGTTTTAAGCCAACTTTTCACTCTCCTCTTTCACTTTCGTCAAGAGGCTCTTTAGTTCTTCTTTCCTTTCTGCCATAAAGGTGGTGTCATCTGCATACCTGAGGTTATTGATATTTCTCCCAACAATCTTGATTCCAGCTTGTGCTTCATCCAGCCCAGCATTTCTCATGATGTACTCTGCATAGAAGTTAAATAAGCAGGGTGACAATATACAGCCTTGACATATTCCTTTCCCAATTTGAAACCAGTCTGTTTTTCCATGTCCAGTTCTGTTTTTTGACCTGCATACAGATTTCTCAGGAGGCAGGTCAGGTGGTCCAATACTCCCATCTCTTGAAGAATTTTCCACAGTTTGCTGTGATCCACACAGTCAAAGGCTTTGGCATTGTCAAAAAAGCAGAAATAGGTGTTTCTCTGGAAATCTTGCTTTTTTGATGATCCAGCAGATGTTGGCAATTTGATCTCTGGTTCCTCTGCCTTTTCAAAATCCAGTTTGAACATCTGGAAATTCATAGTTCATGTACTGTTGAAGCCTGGCTTGGAGAATTTTGAGCATTACTTTACTAGCATGTGAGATGAGTGCAACTGTGCAGTAGTTTGAGCATTCTTTAGCATTGCCTTTCTTTGGGATTAGAATGAAAACTGACCTTTTCCAGTCCTATGGCCACTGGTGAGTTTTCCAAATTTGCTGGCATATTGAGTGCAGTACTTTCATAGCTCAACTTTTAGGATTTGAAATAGCTCAACTGGAATTCCATCACCTCCACTATCTTTGTTTGTAGTGATGTTTCCTAAGGCCCACTTGACTTCACATTCTAGGATGTCTGGCTCTAGGTGAGTGATCACACCACCGTGGTTATCTGGGTCATGAAGATCTTTTCTGTATAGTCCTTCTGTGTATCCTTGCCACCTCTTAATATCTTCTGCTTCTGTTAGGTCCATACCATCTGTCCTTTATTGTGCCCATCTTTGCATGAAATGTTCCCTTGGTATCTCAAATTTTCTTGAAGAAATCTGAAGGGAATGGCAAAACACTTCAGTATTCTTGCTTTGAGAGCCCCATGAACAGCATGAACAGGCAAAAAGATAGGACACTGAAAGATGAACTCCACAGGTCGGTAGGTGCCCAATATGCCACAGGAGATCGGTGGAGAAAGAACTCCAGAAAGAATGAAGGTTGGAGGTTGAAGTGAAACTTAAGTTGATTAAGGAAAATGAAGCAATGTGGTCTTTCTTGTACACACAGAGTTTGGGGAGTAAGTTTCAAATCCTCGGAAGAAACTCTCATAAATACAGCCAAGTGAGTTTTGTTGCTGTGGCAATCCTCCCCTCATGAGATATTTACTTCTAATCACTAGAAAATTAAAGAAAATAATTAAACTATACAAACCTAACCAAGCACTCTTGCAAACTCTGATAATCACACTAACAATAATGAAGAAGAGGAGTCTTTCAATTTAAAACTGTGAACCAAAATAAATAAATAAAATAAAACTGTGAACCATAAATACTGAAGGAATTGTATTTTCTTTAGAGCACTTAGAATAATGAAGAAGATAAAAGTGAGAAACATCTCCCTTAAGATACATATTGATCCATCTGCAATGATCATCTTCTTGATAATTGCAACAAAATACATTGTAAAGCGTTAGCTAAGCCTATTCTTTATAATTCATGAAAGAGAATTAAAATTTTCATCTATAAAGGAGAAAAAAGTCTATTTGAAGGCATTCAGTCCTGATCATACATTGTTGAGCTTTTTGAGAACAAAGAAACATGCTCTGATTCATTTCAGCAGTAAAAGGACTTTATTTTAAAAAGAATTTAAACAGCTAAAGGTCACTGAAGGAGGCCCAGAGATGGATTGTAGCCGGGGAACAATGTCTCTACCTATACCGCAGAGCCGCTCCAATGAAGTCATCAGCATGCCCTCTCCCAGGGAGCCTCTCATCCCTCCTGACCCCTGGCTCCCAACTAGAACTCCATCCACAGCCAGACACTGGACATTCTCTCCAGACCCTCTATAACTGCAGCCTCAACAAACTGATGTCTCTGCCTTCATCCTTGCCAGATGAATTCTGTGCAGAGCTTACCTCTAACCATCACTGATTTCCAAACAAATTCAGGACAGATGTGCCTGACTGGTAGACCTAGATTCCATGGCTGCATTCTAACTATTACATAGAGTGCTGGGAAAGTAAGTGTCTGGCTTCTACGTTAGAGAGAACTGCATTCATAAAATGGAAAATCACCCCGAATATGAAGATAAATATCAACCACAGCTGCTAAGCCTCAGTCAATGAATAAAAGAATGCATACATATTTTTTTTTCTAGGAGTTTTATGGCTTCAGGTCTTCTATTTAAGTCTTTAATAGTTTGCTTTTGTGTATGGTGTAAGGAAGTCGTCCAGTTTGATTCTTTCACATGTTGCTATCAGGTTTTCTCAACACCATTTATTGAAGAGGCTGTCTTAGATTAATTGACCATATAAGCTTTTACACAGTGAAGGAAACTATCAACAAAATGAAAAGACAGCCTACTGAATGGGAGAAGATATTTACAAACGTATCTCTGATGAGGGGAAAGATTCCAAAATACAAAGAACTCATACAACTCAACAACATTAAAAAAAAAAAAAAAGGACTCAATTTAAAAATGGGCAGAAGACCTGAATAGACATTTTCCAAAGAAGACAGATGGCCAACAGATACACAAAAAGATGATTAACATCACTGATCATTAGGGATTTACAAGTCAAAACCACAATGAGATACCACGTCACATCTGTCAGAAGGGCTATCATCAAAAAGACAACAAATAATCAGTGTTGGTGACGGTGTGTGGAAAGGGAACCCTTGTGCACTGTTGGAGGGGGATGGTAAACTGGCGCAGCTACTGTGGAAAACAGTACGGAGATTCCTCAAAAAGCTAAAGATAGAACTGCCATATGATCCAGCAATTTCACTTCTGGGTGTTTCTCTGGGGGAAACAAAAACACTTATTCAAAGAGATATATACACCCCAAGTTCATTACAGCATTATCTACAATAGCCAAGATATAGAAACAACTGAAGTGTCCATCTATAGACAAATGGATAAAGAAGATATGGTGGTACAACCAGTGGAACATTACTCAGCCATAAAAATAGTGAAACCTTGCCATTTGCAACAGTATGGGTGATGTAGAGGGTATCGTGCTAAATGAAATGAGTCAGAAAAAGGCAAATGCCACATGATATCGCTTATGTGGAATCTAAAAAACAAACACACAAACCAAAATGAAAACAGACTCACAGATAAAGAGAACAAATGGTTGCCAGAAGGCAGGGGAGGCTGGGTAGATGAAACAGGTGAAGGAGATTAAGAGGTACAACCTTCCAGTTACATAATAATAAATAAGTCATGGGGATGTAATATATAGCATATGGAATGTGGTCAGTCATATTACAATAATTTTGTATGGTGACTGGTGGTTACCAGATTTATTGTGATCATTTCATGCTGCTGCTGCTAAGTTGCTTCAGTCGTGTCCGACTCTGTGTGACCCCAGAGACAGCAGCCCACCAGGCTCCCCCGTCCCTGGGATTCTCCAGGCAAGAATACTGGAGGGGGTTGCCATTTCCTCCTCCAATGCATGAAAGTGAAAAGCGAAAGTGAAGTTGCTCAGTCGTGTCCGACCCTTAGCGACCCCATGGACTGCAGCCTTCCAGGCTCCTCCGTCCATGGGATTTCCCAGGCAAGAGTACTGGAGCCACTCCTAGGCTTCTGTTATTCTGCGGGGAAAAAGGAGAGAGTAAACTAAAATCGTTTTCTTTTGGCTGCGGGTATATTCCTCCCAGTCTACCCCTCTCCAATGATCACAGATAGACAGAAACATTTCTAGCCTCAGAATCCAGGCCCCACCTCAGGCCCAGGGAGTACCACGCATAAAAGATGAACCAGTCTTCAAAGCAACGGTGGGTTCTAGATACAGCTGAGCTACTAACCAGCCCTGGGGTTTTCTATTTTTTATTTCTTGGCATATCTTGGTATATACCTCATCTTGGCTGCCAAGCTGAAGACTGCTTGAAGACAGGGATCAGATTTTTGTCCACCGTGTATCCACACCGTGAGGAGGTAGTCAATAGAAACTGGCTGAATGCAATGCATGAAAGACTTAGAGGGCTTCAGTTTACCCACCTGTAGAAATGAAGGCATCAGACTAAGTAATCTGATAGGTTAACAGAATTTTAAAGCAAAAAGGGACTTTAGAACCCTCTGGTCCAGTGGTTTTCAATTCAATCAGTTACAATCCAATTTTTATAGTGCATGCAAATATCAAATCATTATGTACTATACCTGACACTAACATAATACTGTACATCAGCTATATTTCAACTTTAAAAAAATAAAACGTATAGATGAATAAGGGAAACAATGAGGAATGCTGGTAAGTTTTTTAGATCAATTCCCCAACTTCACAAATGCAGAAATAAAAGCACATAGACTGGAAGTGACTTATTCCAAATCTACTTCTTCTCATTCTAGACAATGAGTTTTTCAACTCATAGAGATGACAAATTCCTTGGGCACCCCTTTCTTCCAATTCCACCAAAGACACATTTAATTGCCTATAATATTCATTCTTATTGAACCCAGATTTAGCCTCACATTCTTTCTCAACACAGCCCACTGGGCAGCCACAACTGTAATTGGCACGAGAAAGGAAAACTATTTGCCCTGCCTGTACTGCACCAGGCTGACATTCACTCAACGAATTCTTAAACGAGTCAATGAGCAGAATAAGTTTTAGTAATAATATAATCAACACATTGGAGTCCACAAAGGATCTTTTAGGTTATTTGTTAGAGGATCTCTTTGAGAATTAATGTTTATTATGCCCAGTTGTCTCTATTTTGGTTACTGGCACAAATTCACAATTTGTTTACAACAGTTAATAAACACCAGGCTTCAACTTGTTTTCCTCTGAGTGAATGAGAAGAGTGGGGCCATTGTTTGGGCCATTGTTGTCTTGCCAACGATGGCGCCGCTCTCCTCATTCACTCAGAGGAAAATTCTTCTCTTTGTGCTACTCTCCAGCCTCAAAGTGAGTGAGATTATGGCTTGGGAGGTGTGTCTGTCTGGCATGGGAGGCAGTAACTGCAAATAGTCGCTGGGCTCTAGTTATCTCCTTTTGGAAGGGGGAAGATGGCAAATCAACTCCCTACCTGCTGTCACTGCTGAAACCCAGTATATTGAACTCTATTGAACTGTATTTAATCCAATGAGGAAACAGGACTGGTTTTCTATGCAGATAATTCAGTCAGTAAAATGAAATTTGTCTAAAGTGGTCACAGGTTTTGTTTTTATAAGGTAAGCTTTAGGATATGAATGGCAGAAACTTCCATTCAAGCTGGCTTAAGGAAATACAAGGAACTTTATTGTTTCATTGAAAAAAACACAGAGGAGTGGATTTAGTTCCAGGACCTCAAACAAGATCACCTCTGGACTTTGCCATCTTGGCACTGGGCCTTGTATTCAAGCTTCACGAAATAGCTACTGGGAACTCCAAATTCATATAATCCCAGGCTCAAGTAGAGAGCACTTCCTGGTAGCATCTACATAACTATTGTTATTCCCTTCGATGCGAACAACTTGGTTTATGAGAACATTTGAGCAACAGTTACTATGGCCTGGGTGATTCAGGGCTCTGATTGGCCTAGATCATTTGAGGTTGGAACCAGCACTGTTACACCTAGAAATAGTGACTGTCCACAACAAGGGCATGATCAGACACTCTCCAGCAGAGAAGAGATGGCACGCTTGAAGGGAGATTTGAAGAGAGTTTAATGAAGGGACCACACATGAGGTGTGGGCAACAGTATGGAAACCAACAAGGAATGGAGACACTCTCAGGACTGGGGATAGAGGGGAACCAGTACCACTCCTAGGGCTGAAGGACAGGGGAGGGAGCCAAGCCTGGACCTGCATGAGAGGCACAGCCACAGGAACAAAACACCAGTCAGAGCTGCGACCACAGGAAGAGGGACACAGCCACTGCCGACGCACAGCCCAAAAGATAGGAAGCAGATGGGCTCAATTCCTCCACCCTCTCTACCCCCCAACTCCTGATCTCTTGCCAGTGACTCCTATTGGCCAAATCTAATCAGAAGCCAGAGGGTGGGGAGTCCTGGGTGACACAGTTTGCAGAAGTCAGCCACTTGAGATAGAGAGCAGGGTGGAAAGGGCTATAGATTAGATCTGGAGAGCCATCAGAGAACAGCCTGAGACTGTTCCTCTAAACCTGGGATTAGCAAATGACAAATGGGCCATGGGCCAAATCTGGCCCACCACCTGTTTCTATAAAGTTTTATTGGAATACATTCAATAGGCAAACATTTGTTTACTTATTATCTATGGCTCCCTTTGTGATATAACATCAGAGTTGACCAGCTGGCCCTTTACAGAATAGATTCACTGGTTCCTGGCTCAGTTGGGTCAACTCTAGTGACTCCAAGGACTGTAGCCTGCCAGGCTCTTCCGTCTATGGGATTCTCAAGGCAACAGTGGAAAGAATTGCCATTTCCTTCTCCAGGGGATCATCGCAAACCAGGGATTGAACCCTGTTCTCCTGCATTGCAGGCAGATTTCCACTTATTCCAGATCCCTGACCAAGGTCAACACATCCACTGAGCCTGACACCTGCAAGATTTTTAAACAAGCCTATTTTTTTTTCAAATAAAAAAATAAATGACTGAAAGCACTGGTGTCAGTCAACATGAGTGACCCTGAGCCTCAACCCTCTAAGATAATTGAGACTACAAGCCCCTCCAGCTGTTTCCACGTATTCCAGTTCCCCATGTGGCTTACTACCTTCATCTGTGGTTACTGTGGGAGTCCGGTTTTCTGTGTACTTCCTGAGATCTGTTGTTACCTTGTCCCCCAGTTCAGTTCATATGGACATTTTCCTTGGCTGCTATATCATTGTTCAGTTCAGTTGCTCAGTCGTGTCCGACTCTTTGCAACCCCATGAATCGCAGCACGCCAGGCCTCCCTGTCCATCACCAACTCCCGGAGTCCACCCAAACTCATGTCCATCGAGTTGGTGACGCCATCTAGCCATCTCATCCTCTGTCGTCCCCCTCTACTCCTGCCCCCAACCCCTCCCAGCATCAGGGTCTTTTGCAATGAGTCAACTCTTTGCATGAGGTGGCCAAAGTACTGGAGTTTCAGCCTCAGCATCAGTCCTTCCAATGAACACCCAGGATTGGTCTCCTTTAGGATGGACTGGTTGGATCTCCTTGCAGTCTAAGGGACTCTCAAGAGTCTTCTCCAGCACCATAGTTCAAAAGCATCAGTTCTTGTATATGTCCAAGTCCTTCAGTTCATCTCTCATTGCTCTTAACTAAAGTTCATAATTAAAAAAAAAAAAAAGGCATCAATTCTTTAGCGCTCAGCTTTCTTCACACTGTTGAAGGTGAAGTCGCTCAGTCATGCCCGACTCTTTGCGACCCCGTGGACTGTAGCCTACCAGGCTCCTCCGTCCAGGGGATTCTCCAGGCAAGAATACTGGAGTGGGTTGCCATTTCCTTCTCCAGAGGATCTTTCCAACCCAGGGATCGAACCCAGGTCTCCTGCATTGGAGCCAGACGCTTTAACCTCTGAGCCACCAAGAAAGCCTCTTCACACTGTTACCCCTTGCCAAAGTCCTGGAATTTAGAAGAGGCTACGCCTCTAAGATATTTTCATACTTTTTAGACTTTGAAATGGGAGCCTGCTCTTTACATTCTTATATCCCTTCCTTACGGCAACTTGGGACAAGAACTTCAGAGGCTAAGGGCTCATTGCATAGCCCCATCAATTTTTTATTGGAAACTCTCTTTCCTGTGCCATCAACTGAGGTACCAGCGTGGATGCAAGCATCTGGACTCTTTCCTCTCGGGAGGAATTCCTTACTACCCAGAGCAAGCCTCACTCTGCTTTTGTTAATGGGTATTAATCTTAGCATTGCAACTCCACATTCCTACCCATTCATTCAACAGGATGTCTTCTAGGGGCCCACTAATAGTTCTAACTTTAATCGGTGCCTAACACTCATCTTTGGGCTTCCCTGGTGGTTCAGACAGTACAGAATTCACCTGCAATGTGGGAGTCCTGGGTTAGGAAGCTCCCCTGGAAAAAGGAATGGCTACCCACTCCAGTATTCTGGCCTGGAGAATCCCATGGACTGTTTAGTCCATGTGGTCACAAAGTGGTACACGACTGAACAACTTTCACTTCAACAACCGTCTTTACCAACCCATAGTATTTTGAGATGAGGCACAGCTTAGCTACAACTTTGTGACCTGTGACCCTTGCCTTACATTTTCCTTAAAGTTGTATAAAAACAGCCAGTCTATATAAGCAACAGCAACAAAGATGGAACACGTACAGGCAACATGGTACCGTGACAATTTAACTGAAGCCCAAATTAGTCCAACACAGTTAATGATGCTGTATTAGAGTTCTCCAGAGAAATGGAACCAATGATCCATATATATCCCATATATTCTATATCCTATAGTCAACTCCTTACAGTGAATCTGTAATGCATATGTAAATATGTATGCATACACATAGAAATATATGTAAATACATATATAATATCTTATATAGTACATCACATATATACTCTCTCTATATATCACGTATAGACTCACATATATACTCTATACATCACATATATACACACACACCATACTCTATAAAGAATTGGCTGAGAAGGAGACTGAGATTATGGACACTGAGAAGTGCCACCATCTGCAGGCGGGAGACCTGGGGAAGCTGGTAGAGCAATCAGAAGGCTAAGATATGGAGTCAATGGTGTATATTCTAGTCGTCATCTGAAGGCCTGAGAACCAAGAATACTGAGGGCAGGAGATTTATGTCCCCTCTCAGTAGTCAGGTAGAGAGTGGGAATGCTTCCTTCCTTCATCTTTTGTTCTATGGCAGACCTCAGTGGATTGCCTAATGCACGCCCACACTGGGGAGGGCAATCCACTTTACTCAGTCCACTGATTCAAATGCTAATCTCTTCAGGAAATACCCTCACAGGCACACTCAGTAGTAACATTTAACCACACCTTTGGGCATCCCCTGATCCAGTCAACTTGATGGATAAAATCAACTATCACAGATGTGCAGTCATCTTTACTGTGCTGTATGGCAATTGGGCATGGATGGTACATAAATGCTATAATTGCTAATTTTTACTCAACTCTAACAGGGGTGGAAAAGTTGGCTTAAAGCTCAACATTCAGAAAACGAAGATCATGGCATCCGGTCCCATCACTTCATGGGAAATAGATGGGGAAACTGTGGAAACAGTGTCAGACTTTATTTTGGGGGGCTCCAAAATCACTGCAGATGGTGACTGCAGCCATGAAATTAAAAGACACTTACTCCTTGGAAGAAAAGTTATGACCAACCTAGATAGCATATTCAAAAGCAGAGACATTACTTTGCTGACTAAGGTCCATCTAGTCAAGGCTATGGTTTTTCCAGTGGTCATGCATGGATGTGAGAGTTGGACTGTGAAGAAAGCTGAGCCCCGAAGAATCGATGCTTTTGAACTGTGGTGTTGGAGAAAACTCTTGAGACACCCTTGGACTGCAAGGAGATCCAACCAGTCCATTCTGAAGGAGATCAGCCCTGGGTGTTCTTTGGAAGGAATGATGCTAAAGCTGAAACTCCAGTACTTTGGCCACCTCATGAGAAGAGTTGACTCATTGGAACAGACTCTGATGCTGGGAGGGATTGGGGGCAGGAGGAGAAGGGGATGACAGAGGATGAGATGGCTGGATGGCATCATGGACTCGATGGACGTGAGTCTGAGTGAACTCCAGGAGTTGGTGATGGACAGGGAGGCCTGGCGTGCTGCGATTCATGGGGTTGCAAAGAGTCGGACACGACTGAGCGACTGAACTGAACCGAACAGGGGTTAGCAGGAGAGAGGAAAAAGAAAACTAGGAGTAACTGAAAAATGCTCTGTCTTTAAAGACTCCTGATAGTATTTACAGATGGGAGGCATGTTAGAGTGCCTGGAGAGACAAGACAGAATAAGATGGGGAAGAGGACAGGTGGAAGAGAGGCAGGGTGAGCTGGGGTCCCCTTGATTTCAGGTGGCCTCAGCTGCAGCAGCTTGAAGCAGGGCTCAAGTTCCCCGAGCACAGACTGAGGCTGGGTCACAATGATGAGAGCACCAAATCCTAACCACTGAACCACCAGGGAAGTGATCAGACCCTACCCATCAACTTTGCAGAAAAGAATTCCCACAAAGACAGAAAGGAATGAAACAAGTATTTATTAAAAGGAAGAAGAGTACAGTATGTGTTGATAGACACATGGGCAGACTCCAGAGGCAGAGTCCCTGAGTCACACCCTCATGGCAGCTTGAATTACCTTTATGGGGTATTTCTTCTGGTTTCCTTTGGCCAGTCATTTTGATTTGTCTGGTTCAGAGTCCATATTTTGTATATCTCAGGATTCTCCCATGTGTGCACACACAACTCTTGGCCAAGATGGGTTCTACTGCAGAGGCATATGGGTAGAGTATCTCTTGGCATCACTCTCCTTTGACCTCCAAGTAACTGCTTTGCCCTCCAAGTAACTGCTTTGCCCATCTGTATGTAGTCAGGGAGGTCTCCTGACCTCGAGAAGGAGAAATACGTGGTCTGGGCAGGGTCCAGCCTCCTCTCTTAACTGTCCTGCTATTGTCATCTTAGACTTTTGGTCCACAGAGCATGAATCTCCTACCACTTTATCCTGGGGGGCCGTCTACCTCCCACCTCACCAGTGTTGTCCACATGGCCTCTGGCTGGGGAAAGAACTCTGCAGAACTGGAGGGGAAGACATGGGACACTGAGAAGAGGGGCCGAGACTCCTCCAAAGGGATTTCTTAGGAGGTAGCTAGCTGACTGACAGGGTACTGGAGGCAACTTTGGCAAGATACCTGCCTGGGCACGGTTTAGTAGTAAATATGCTGTTATGGCCTAACTGTCTCTCAAGATGTTGTGAATTGGAGCTAAGTCCCTGTTCATTAGCAAAAGCCCCTGATTGCTTATCTTATCCAAGTGAAGAGCCCTATTTCAATTCCCCAACAGAAAACAATCAAGCTTGTGGCTGGATAATGAACAGAGAAAGCAGCCTTGCCCTTCTACCAGGCAAAGGCAGGAGGAGACGCCTGCGACCCAGAAGAGGGGCCTCACCCAACCACACCCGCACCCATCTCAGACTTCCAGCTCCAAAACTTTCTGAAGCTCAGCAAAGAAGGGAAACTCATCGAGACAGTCTGTAAAGCAGCCCTGTTAGGATCCACTTTAACACTGAGGAAATGCAAACCTAGGAAGACGTGCTTTTGGTGTTTCCCCAAGATCACACAGTGCTTTGGACCAGAACTGTAACCCAGCCGCCTGACTCCCACCTCTAGTGCTATAGCAAGACTGATAAACAGCTCCCGTGGATGACAGTGGTGCTGGCACGAGCATCCCATTGCAAATCCAACCAGAACACAACAAAGGGAGGGACTTCCCTGGTGGTCCAGTGGCTAAGACTCCGTACTCCCAGTGCAGGGGGCCCGAGTTCAATCCCTGGTCAGGGAACAAGATCACACCTGCCGCAGATAAAGATCCCGCACGCTGCAACTAAGACCTGGTGCAGCCAAATAAATAAATGTTTAAAAAAATACAAAGTGAGATATTCTCATGGTACTCAGAAGAAAGACCACAGAGCGGATGGTAAACTGGTTGCCATCCACATGCCCCCACACGCTGTGCATACATTTTTCTTGTTCTGCACAACATTTTTAAAAAAACTAGCTGCCAACATTTTTAAATTGATCTGTTTAAATGTTCAGTTTCTGATGTCCCTGAGAAGAAATGGCAATATCTGGCCCTCTTCCTTCCTGGGCAGTATTTCCTTGGGGAGGAATAGTTGCAAGTAGCTCAATGGTAAAGAATCCACCTGCCAGTGGGTTCGATCCCTGGGTTGGGGAGATCCCTTGGAGAAGGAAATGGCAACCCACTCCAGTATTCTTGCCTGGAGATTCCCATGGACAGAGGAGCCTGGAGGGCTACAGTCCTTGGGGTCACAAAGAGTCAGACATGAGCATGCACGCACACGTGCCTGCACAAGCACACACACACTCATTGCCTCTCTCCGTCTCCTGCCATGGCATCTACCGCCCTCGTTGTGTGCCATCTCCAGGTGGAAGGTGCACTCTCACGTGGACCTGGCAAGGCCCGCTTTGCTCATTTACAACACCTGCCTCACCTGCCAGCTTTTTGCTTGTGACCTCTGACTGGGGAAACCGCAAGAGCTTCCTACAAATGACTTACAGGCTGGGGAATGGAAGAAGCTGACGCAGCACTGCAAAGAAAGAGCTGGAACCGATGGGGAGGGCAAAGGGCATGGGGGAGGGAACATGGAGTTCAGCTCAATGTCAGAACAAATTCCAGACTTGACTTCTCAGCCCTGGAACTGTCAAAGAAAGTGTTTGGACACAGTGGGATGCCTGTCCATCAGGGAAAAGGAAGGATTCCTCCACTGCCAGGGGGACAGGACTCTATCCCCTTTAAGGAATTCTTCAATGCTCAGATTTAAAAACACTTTAATTGGATAACACAGTCATATCATTTCAAAAATGTTAAAAGGTGTACAGTGGAAAGTCAGACTCCTTCCATTTCTATCCCTCAGGGTTCAGCTCCTCTCCAGGAAGCAGCCATTGTGCCTGTCATTGGTCTTCCCAGAGACATCCTGTGCCTGAGCTCATGATTTACTTTTCCTGACCCAGAGATAATTCACTATAAAAGAGAAAGCAGGCTTGCACACGGACTCTGATTTACCAACACACACACACAATTTTTCCAGCCCTCTCCTGGGAATCTTCAAACACACACAGCCAATCACAATCGTCTCCTACGTAACCCCCTCCAACGCTTCTCATGGTTCCTGAACACAGGACACACTCTAAGCGGGCTGACCATGAATTGCAGCACGCCAGGCCTCCTTGTCCATCACCAACTCCCGAGTCCACCCAAACTCATGTCCATTGAGTCAGTGATGCCATCCAGCCATCTCATCCTCGGTCGTCCCCTTCTCCTCCTGCCCCCAATCCCTCCCAGCATCAGGGTCTTTTCCAATGAGTCAACTCTTCGCATGAGGTGGCCAAAGTATTGGAATTTCAGCTTCAGCATCAGTCCTTCCAAATCAGGTGAACACAATTTTGTTTTAAAGCTAAATGAGCAGGTTAACCTTACTTTAGGAAACCTTACGAAAATCTTTAATTACAGTGGGCACAGCTGAGAACTTTATTTGAGTAAGCCTATCCATTTAAGAGATGCTTTAGAGAAAAGTGAGTCTTAGCCAAGCGTTCTCCCTAAAAGGTAGAGGGAAAATGTATTTTCCTCCCTGAAAGGAGGGCCTGTATACTTCTAGTGACCAGGATGAGACCTGCCGGGACACCCCACACACTTGTGTTCCCAGGACCCAGGGTCACATCTGCCGGATTGGATGTTGCCTGATTGGATACTTGCTCAAATAAACTCTCAAAATGTCTAATGTGCCTCAGTTTATCTTTTAACAGAACCTAAAAATAACTGCTTCCTATTACCAAAAACTCTAAACGCCAGCTTCTAAAAAATATATACCTTTTAGAAATGGAGAGAAACTGAGATTCTCCATCTGGCTACTCACATTGTCTGTGACTCATTCTGCTCATCTTTCTTCTGTGTGTGTATATGCTTAGTTGCTCAGTTGCGTCTGACTCTTTGCAACCCCATGGAACCTACCATGCTCCTCTGTCCATGAGATTTTTCCAGGCAAGAATACTGGAGTGGGTAGCCGTTCCCTTCTGCAGGGGATCTTCCTGATCCAAGGATTGAACCCCAGTCTCCTGCACTGCAGGCAGATCCTTTACTGTCTGAGCCACCAGGGAAGCCCCATTTTCTTGCTAATGCCTCTCAAACTCGACAAGCTCCTCGGGCCACTCTGGGCTCTCTGAGCTCACTTTTTCATCCATGAGGATTTCTTTCTTCAGCTGATTTGGACTTGGTGCTTTAATTAAGTACTCTACCTCAAATATATAGTTCTTTTCTCAAAATGTTACTTTTTCAAAATTCATGAAAATATAGAACTTCATAGCTGTCATGGCCCACAGAGCCATCATTCTCAATTTTTAAACTTTGTTCAGTGTGGAAAACCATTTGGGTTATATCTGAGTCCTTAAGACGTTTTAGTTTGTACGTCAGATGAGCCCTTGAGAAAACGTGGGTAGTGAGACTTGGAACAAACAGGCCCTGTGGGGCATGGGTGCAACGTCAACAAGCCCAGGCAAATGAAAGGTTGTGGAGCTTCCAGAACATGTGAAAGCTTCGACTCTGTGGTCCACAAGAGAAGCAGGTCATGGCAGTAAACAGCTCCACTCAAAAAACCATAAAGTGGTGAAACGTAGCCAGAGATTGAACCATAACTGTGGGTGATTTTATAGTCACTGAGAGACATTGCCCTGCTGGAGAATTGTATTTAGTGATTGCTGGCATTTTTAGTGTTGTTTTGAGTCTTTTAAAGTTTTTAATATTGCTACATCATAGTTTGCTCTTTGAAAGTAGGCTGCAAACACAAGAAGAATGAGAATCATCAACTTAGAAAGAGTGTCAACCAGCCCCCCCCCCCCCCCCGCCCAGTCTCCTGTTTAAGGTTAAGGAACTGAAGTCTTAAAAGAGGAGAAGGGATTTGAAGTGGAGCAACACAGCTGGGGTGGGGTACACACAACCAGGATGAAAATTCAGGCCTCAGGACATCCAGTCATGATTTTTCTACTACATCTTATTTCCTCTCTGTGTCTATAAACCTAGGTCATCAGGGCTAAAAATGAGTAGACAAGAACTGGCAAAAGACAAGGACTTCATCACATGCCTCCCTGCACTGAAGATATGTCTCCACTTGGCTCTTGCACTGTGGACCTTCTCCTTCAGAGCACTCAAGATCACAAAGATGGAACTCACCTAAATATTTGCATTGAGAGTTGGACATTTTGTTCAGATAAGCATGACTTCAGTTGGCTTGTCCTTGTTTTGTAACTTAGGGCAGCCTTACATAATACGTGATGTGTCTTCCTTAAGGAGAGTGAAGTAGGGAAGAGTAGGCCACATGGAATATTTGGAACTGATGGCACAGGAGTGGAGAACTAGGGAATGTGCCTGGCTCAGCCCTGCACCCCGAGGGGAATGGTATCCACGTTGACCCCTGGTGTGCTTCCTGCAGGAGCTGGTGTATAATGGGTTTCAATTCAGTGGACTGACTGAGGCAGTGGGAATCCAGGTGAAGGAAGATATTAGTAAAAGGTATTATAAAAAAGGTATATATATATATATATATATATAATTAAAAGGTATTATATACAAGATATACATATTATTTAAAAGTATTAGATAAAAGTATAAAAGGAAGGTATATTAAAAGCAGGTAGGAATATGTGGCATGATAACTTGATTCACAGCAAATCCACCACCCCTGGTTGAAGAAGGAGAGCAGTCTCCGGCCCACGGGGAGAGGGGTCTGGGAATAGGCAGGCCGGAGTCTGGTGCTCACCTAAGCAGTCTGAGGTTTTAAAAGGGGATCCAGTTCCAGCAAGATTGTTGGGAGGTGAGATGACGGAGGGAGACAGCATCAGTGAGGACTGCTGAGCAGGGACCCTATGCTTAGGGGCACAGGAGGCACCAAAGATGCAGTGGAGAACATGATGGAATGAAGGTGTCTGTTTTAAAGAATATTAAGTCTAAAAAAATTTTTCAAAGTTTAATAGTTTGTGCTTTAGAGTCAAGAAACAACCCACAAATGTCCACGTGTCCAAAACATAGGAATGTTTTATCTAAATTCCCGTCAAGATGTCACAGACCAACTCTTTGTGTGTCCCTCCAGTTTCAGGTCTTGTAAGTGTTCTCCCTGCTGCCCCAACCCTGGACCCCACAACAGTTTGCAGATCCTGCTGCTTGTTGCCCTCCAGCCTCCCTGAAATGCCTTGAGATGCCCTTCCCTTCCTCACGTTCTGATGGTCTAATGGACCATCTTGTTAGTCCTTCCACTCTGTAGCCCGAGAGTGGATCCCTCCCACTTTTATCCAACCACTGGATATCTCAGTTAATGTGTTTATGACCAGGGTTCATATTTGCTGTTACATACCAGGTTTGCTGTACCAGTTGTAAAATTATTCAATTACTTTTGCACAACTTGATTAAAAAAAATTGCTATCCCAGGACCCTCAATACCCCTTTCCTCCGGGTTCCCACTCAACTTGGCCCCTCCTCTTGCACTTTCTGGATCACCCCAGGGTCTGGGGAGATTGACGTTGTGAGATCTTCTCTTGTTCCCACCTACTCTTGAGAAATCCAAATGTGGGTCAGAACCCAGGCTCAAGTCTGCTGGTTTATGAATCCCTTGGCTCCTCTGAGACTTTTCTCACCTGTAAGATGGAGATGGAAGAGATGGAAGTCCACTTGCAGGGGTCCAATAAGATTGCTGGGTTGATGGTCATATACGTTCAGATGTCAAGAGCTAGCCTGTGGTCATTTTGAATAAGACAGAGTGAAGCAAGGACCCTGAGAAAATTCCGGATGGAGGGAACCAGGCCTGGCCAGCACCAGCCCCAGGCTCTTGGGCTGACAGATCCAGCTGCTGCTGTCAGTGCCAATCCTGTGCTACCCAGCGGCCAAGGCTTCTCATCTGACTTTAGTCATCCTAACTCTCCGGGAATGAGAGAAAGCACCATTTTCATTGCCTTTGTTTTTGTCCAGAAAGGTTGAATGGGTGGGTGAGTTTGAAGGCTGCAAAGCCTTCTGAGAATCGGAGTTTCTTGGAAGTTTTTAGGAGTCCAGGCACTATTTCCTGGAAAATGTGAGGTTCCTGGGGTTTATTAGAAGCTTAAACTTTTGGTCAAAGTTAAACATCTAGATAAATGTTCCTGGGAAGTGTCATCAACACCTTCTTAATTGGCTGCCTTGGCACCATCTCAAGGCTGTGGTTTCTACTTCAGATGCTGGAGCAGGACCAAGCCCAGCTCAGGGTCTCCTTCTGGGATGGAGGATAAGTAAGAACCTCCAGCTTATGTTTCCGAACTAGGGACATAAATGGAGCCTGGCTTCAGGAATCGCATGAATCATATTTACATTAGTGTTGAAAAGTGCATTTTTCTCCAAGAGATTATATTCCTTCAAGGGGTCCCTCCTCCGCCCTCACAGTGCAGGTGATAGGTGAGGTAAAAAAACTCAGCTCTTCCTGGATGGATACCTTTGCTCTGGGCTCCAGGGGCCAAGGACCAGGACCAAGGAAGTCCCCTGTAAGTTTGCATCCAGATGGGCAAGAGCATGGACCACAGGTAGAACGAATAGCCAAGGACTGCCCCTCTCCCCCACACCTCCTCTTAGAAAGCTCTCCTCCAGGTTGCCACCTCCCAGCCTGCTTGGAGGAATTGGAACCTAAGTTCCTGTAAGCACAGTGGAATGACCTCGCTCTAAAATTCTATCTGGCATTCCTTCCACTTTTCTGATATTTCATCCCTTCTACTCTTCAAATGAAATGGTAACTCACTCCAGTATTCTTGCCTGCAGAATTCCATGGTCAGAGGAGCCTGATGGGCTACAGTCCATGGGGTCACAAAGAGCCAGACACGACTGAGTGACTAACACTTTAACGCCTCAAATGAGGCCATATGAAGTTTTTGCCAGAGTGACGGGTATTGAACAGCAGATGAGAGAAAATGGGACCCTCTCCTGACTTTTTCTTTTAAAAGTCCTTAAAAGGAACAATAGTGACAATAAAAATTCAGAGCATGAATAACAGATTTGGAAGATCCCATGAGAAGGAGGAAATCTGAATATTCTTCTAATGCGAGGTGGAGGGGTCAACTAAGCAGGGAAATCACAATTCCTTGGGCATTTGCAGAACTCTGGGAAAGAGGAACCTGCATTCTCTTCTCAGGCACAGGCTGGGCAGGTGGTAGAAAGCCAGAGGAAGAAATGGCCCAGAGATGTGTGTGTGTGTGTGCAGGAAGGGTTTACGTAAACAGGGAGCATGTCCTGGGCCCTAGTGAATTGCCCTCTGTGTCTGAGAGTGATGTGCAATTAATAGGGCCCCTTGGACAAGCTCACTAAGTTTCTTGCAGCTGAGTGTGACTCAAGAGGGAAACAAACATAGTTAAAAGGATGGGGGTCTGGAGGATCAGCAGTTTGAATAAGAAAGGACTCAACGGTGCCCTGCGTGGACTGGCAACTGAGCAGTGGAGCAAGTGAGGACATTTTTGAGCTGAAATTATATTTCCATTTCTGCTCCCCCAAGAGAATGCAAGTTTATGATATAAATCAAATTACCTAAGCAGGTTGACTGATATTCTTATACCCTATTAAGAGTAGAACTCCACTCTTGGAAAAAATTAATAATACATGGATCTACTGAAAAAAAAAAACACTGAAAAGATATACATCCAATGTTCACTGAGGTTACCTCTGGGTGTTGGAATTACTAGAGCTCTCCTCTCTCCAGTCTCTCAAATCCTTTCCTTCCTTCTTTTCCTTTCTATGTATCTACTTCTGTAATTTTTTCACAATGAACTATTTTCTAATCTTCTACAATAAACTTGTTTTGTTAAGAAAAAGCAACACAATAGAATAAGAAAGACCAAAAAATAATCAGCACCCAGGGTTTATTCCATTTCATTTGGAGGATGAAAGAGTTCCCACTGACATGTGTTTGATTTTCCTGCTAGACCTGGGACAAGCTGAGGATCTCCTGTGTGCTCTGGACTATCCTTTGCCCTTTCTCATCTTCCATACATACCTAGGATCCAGCTTTTCTAGAAAAGAAAAATCTTTTCTAGAAAAGAAGAATCTCCAAGAATCTTCTTTGCATAGGCCTACTGTTCGTGTCTGCTAAACTAGTTTTTGTTGTTCACAGTTTGGGAGTATAGAGGTACATTTAAGGCACTTGCCTCCTTTATATAAGCAGGATGCTGACCCCCTTACTTGTCTATACTTGGGAGGCTAAAACAACTTACGCATTTGTATCTGAGGGAAAAATCTAAATTATACCAAGGGAATTTATCGGGGGGGGGGGGCTGTGTTAAATTCTCATCTCTCTGGAATGTGGAGAAATGGCTAAATTAGTCATGTTCAGTCACAGGCAGAGAACCTACCCCCCTCACTCAGCTTGATATAAACTTCTGATAAGAAATTTGAATAACCATCCAAGTGAAGTACCTGCCTTGCATGTTTCTAATCACTGCCCGGAATCCCCATGGCACCCAGCATGCCTCTGAGGGGTAGCTTGGCTCCTGTATCACTTTATGAAAACTCAGAACATGCAAATTCGATTAAATCTTAGCCTATGGCTCAGCAAGCAAATTTATTGCTCCCCACAAATCATATTCACTCTGGTTTCAAAGTTTTAGGCTGAAAGAACTTTGCACTTTTCACACTATCAATTACTACCCACCTCAGCCCCTACATATGGAATAATGAGGAAAAGATTCAGGCTGAGTCCTGATGGCCTTCAACATATAGAATTTCTAACAGACTGCCTGATACTGTGATAAGTCAAAGATCTGACTCCTTTCCCCCACCCTCCCCAAGACATCCAAGTCCTATCGCTTCTACCTCCTACACGATTCTGGAATGAAAACAGCTTTCCTCCATCTTCACAGTCACGTGCCCAGGTCAGACAGAGATACTGCCATCCACCTGGCCTTCAGTGGCTGCCATCCTTCTCACACACAGGTGTGGTCCTGCCCTGGCCCCTTACGAAGCTGTGCAGCAGACCCCCATGGCTCCTAAATCTCCCATGGCTTTGCAGTAGACCTAGACCCTCAACTCTTTCTCGTGGCTCCTATACAGTAGACCTAGACCCTCAACTCTTTCTCGTGGCTTTCAAGTTTTTTCTTAGAAGCCAGCTTCATCAGAAGCCTGTGGGATCATAGGTTTTGCTTGGCTCTCACAGTGATTTTTTTTTTTTTAATATAAATCTCCAGCAGAGCCAATGTCTATAAATTTGAAAGCTGTCTACAAATCCCAACGTATGGCTTCTCTGGAAAAATCGGGGTATCTGGTAATGCTGGGCACAGGCCCCCACATGGAAAGGGCCTCCCATGTGGATTGGGACTTTGTCTCCAAGGCCTCCCAGTCTGTGCCACGCCTGCTGTATGCCCTTCCTCCGGCTCACAGAGGTCACCTGTCTGATGCTGTGGACAGGTAGGCTCTACATGACGGCCCTGATGAGGCTCCCCTCCTCTCTCTTCTTGCCTGCCTGCAGGCCTGCGGGGAGAATCTGCGGGGCTAACTTCTCTCAGTCGGCCTCACCC
Source organism: Oryx dammah (assembly GCF_014754425.2). NCBI lineage: Eukaryota > Metazoa > Chordata > Mammalia > Artiodactyla > Bovidae > Oryx > Oryx dammah. The sequence continues at coordinate 93,338,122 of NW_024070213.1, forward strand.
CTTCATATGAACAGTCTGGGCTCTCTCTCACCTCTCTGCTCTGTAGTTGAAAACCCACCTTTGGGAATGTCTAATTCCAATTCATTCTTTGGGTCTCTGTTTAAATGTTCTCTTTTTCAGGAATGTCAGCCCCGATCTCCTCTGCCTAGGCCCCATCCCCAAATCATAGAATTCCTTATGGTGTAAGAACTAAATTTGACACTCAGTATTTTTGCCTGCTGCCTTGACATCTGATGAAATCAGGGAGGCCTCAAACGGCATAATGGCAAGGTCCCCTCCCCACTCTGCTCCTGTGGATAGATAACCTCCCTAATCAAATAGCCCTCTTTATCAACCCCTACCCCCACCCCAGGTGCAGCTCCTGCTTATCCTTGAGCAGTGGGTTTCAGTTCCCTGCCAGCTGACGAACTATTCAAACATGCCAGTCACATCCTCCTGCAGGAACCAGGGGCCTCCTCACCCTCTTGATACTACAAGCCTGCCTGTCACAGACCCTGATGGTTCCACTCGGCTCCTGAGAGCCATCTTTGTATGGTATGTGGTATCTTCCCCAATCCCCACCCACCCCGCCAGGAGGATATGTGGTTGCTAAACTGCTATGTCTCAGCTGCCCAGTGCTGAGGGTCATATATTCAGTCATCCCCATAACCCTAGGCTGGGAATCCCTCCTCAACAATAGGGTGCCTGGGAGGTGACTAAAACAGCCCATATGTACCATAACTGCTTGCTTACTTGCCTTTTCCCCGCTAGAACACTGACTCCATGAGGGCAGAGACCAGGAGGACAGCAATGGGTATATTGTCTGCCTCCTAATCCCCAGTACCCAGCACAGAGACTGGCACATTCAATAAACTCTTACTGGTCATCTCACAGGGTGGTAAGGATCTTATCTGTAGAAGTTATTCAGCCAGAGCAGTGGAAATAAGCATCTCTCAGAGACTGCAGAGGCTTCCCCTGGGTGACACTTACTGCACTTCTCAATTCTTAGGATTCTGTCATTTCAATAGTTTCTCTATTCTTCATGGAGTTATGGCAGTCTTTATCTTGCTGAATAGGACAGGATAGAAAAGCAATCATCCTTCATAACAAAACAAGTTTTTTTTCAAGATGCAATCACTAATGTTAAATAGCCTTTGTTTTCAAGAACTAGGGACCCAGTTCAATGAGCAGGACATTGCTGTGCAAAATATGAAGAGGCTGCAGAAATGAGCCCATTTGTTCTAAAGTGCACTATCACAGCCTCTGGTGTTTACTGGGGGAAGATAAACCCTACCATCTGTAGATGGTTTAGTAACAAATTTATACCATTTCCATGTGTGAGTAATGCAGTTCTAGAAATGAATCTAATCAGAGTGCTGTTTTAGCAGGGAGGATCTTCTCACTTAAATTCAAAACGCATTTCCATCATTGCCAGATTTTTAAGAATCAAAATCCAGCTGACTTTCTGCAATATGCCACTTAAACATCTTGGAAATAAATTTATGTGTTAACATAGTAGCAACACCATTGAGTTTCTGTGAACATTGTGAAAATCACCCTGTAACCTGATGGTAACTTAGAGAGGATATACTTACAATTTAAATTTCAAGAATGTGTCACTGCTTTTTCTTTCATTTATTGAGTTAAAACTCAAACTATTTTAGAGCCATAAAATTTGCAACTTATGCCTGTCAGACCAGAGAGAGAATGTCCAGTGCTTCATGGTTAAGCTATGCCTACACATGAAACTAATTTTAAGGTCAATTCATAATCTGATCAAAACTTTGGCTTAAGTAAATCTTAATTTGGTTCAAACTCTTATTTCAGGGATGAGGAAGGATGTCCAATAGAGAAAAATAATCAGAATAAAAATGCCAACTCTCCACAGGGGACAATATAGCAGAGTGGATCAGAGCTCAGGCCTTAGATTTCACTACTCTGGGTTCTCATCTTGGCTCTGCCACTTATTAACTGACTCGATTTAAACTTAACTATTCCCAACCTCATCATCTTAAAATGGCAACATTAAGAATACTTATGCCATTGGTGATGTTGTGAGCATTAAAGGTGTAAATGAATACAAATGCTTATCATAGCTACTGGCACTCAAAAAGCATCTATAAATGTTAACTATTATTGTTATGGTAAATTGGTTTCACAAAATGTCCTAGCAATGAAATCTCTGAAAATTTGATTCTGCAACTGACTACTGGAATCTGGAATTTGCCTCTTGGATTGCCAATGGCAAATTGGATCTCTACCATTTCTCATGATTCAATTAATGAACTGTGCCAATTTCCAGAAGAGAGAAAGCCAAAGAAAAGTAGGGATGGTGTTATAGACAATAACTCATTGTGAAACAGGAAGGGACATTACCTTTCTAGTCATTAATGAATTGAAAACCCAGCCAAGCCATGAAGCCCTCTAGGTAAAGGGGATCTTCAGCACATAGAGGTGGCTGCAGATTGACTGCAAATCTCCCTGGATCTAGGAGCATCAGCCCCAATCATCACATGTTGTCCCTTGGGGCTTGTCATGCCATGAGTGGTCTTGGTCATTTGGAGTCCAAGAAACAAAGCCAAGAGTCTGAAATGATGGTGGGCGTCTAGAGCAGTCCTGAGGCTTCACAGTTGGATAGTTTTCACTATGAAACCTGACATAGAATAATAAGTCTTGGCATAGGCATGTTTTATCCCTCTCTTCAATTTCTGTCTTCCTCTAACCCTGAGTTTCTGCAGCACCAAAACACATCAGTTAAGACACTGATAAAGGAAGATAGACAAGATGATCCTTCAGAAAAGGACGATCACTTGGATAAAACCAAATTAGCCCAGTATTCTGACAATTATCTCACCACTATTTATAGGAACACAGGTAAGAAAGTATATTCTTCTTTACCTCCCAAGAGGCAAGTACTTAATAGGAAAAGGGACACACAACTTCTTTATTGTAACCTCCACATCTAAGTTGTTTCAGGGTAACATAATCTACATGTACAATTTGGAAATACATAAACATCCTGTGGGCAGGAATCATGGTTATATTTCTCACTGCTATATGCAAAGAATCTAGCCCAGTACCTAGAACATAGTATATATTCATGAATATTAAAATAAATGAATGAATGTATATGAGCTCACTCACTTTTGTGATTTTATCTGAAATCTCCTTCTATCTTTGTCCATTCAATAAATTTCAACTCACTCTAAAAGTCTCTGTTCAATTGGCATTCATCCTGTGAAATCATTTCTTTCATTTCAGGAAGGAAAAGACCTCTTCGCCTCTGTTTCCATACTACCTAGAACATGCCTTCTTGTAAAGTTTTCTACATGCAAACAACAAAACCCATTCTGGCAAGCTGAAGCAGAAAGTGATTTGTTAAAGGATATTGGGTGGCTCACAGAATTTGGGGGAGGGATGGAAAACCAGGTCTGAATGCTACCTGTGCTGTGCTATGCATATATCCTCAGTCATGTCCAACTCTTTGCGACCCCATGGACTGTAGCTCACCAGGTTCCTCTGTCCATGGGATTCTCCAGGCAAGATATACTGGAGTGGGCTACCGTGCCCTCCTCCAAGGAATCTTCCCAACCCAGGGACCTAACCCAGGTCTCCCACATTGCAGGCAGATTCTTTACCACCTGAGCCATCAGGAATGCTACCTACTTAAACTTAACAGCCAGGAAAGAGCTTGGCCATGCCAGCTGCTTGAGAGGGGCATGGTAGCAGCTGCTGCTCCTTAGCACTGATTAGGCAGTGTAGACCTGAGGATGTAAGCTTGGCTACTGCTGCTGCTGCTAAGCCACCTCAGTCACGTCCGACTCTGTGCAACCCCATAGATGGCAGCCCAAGGCTCCCCCGTCCCTGGGATTCTCCAGGCAAGAACACTGGAGTGGGTTGCCATTTCCTTCTCCGATGCATCAAAGTGAAAAGTGAAAGTGAAGTCGCTCAGTTGTGTTCGACTCCTAGCGACCCCACAGACTGCAGCCTCCCAGGTTCCTCCATCCATGGGATTTTCCAGGCAAGAGCACTGGAGTGGGGCCATCGCCTTCTACTACTACCTCAGAATTACTAGACAGCTCTACCACTCTCCTAGTCAGAAGATTCCATCCTCCTGCCTACCACTACCACCTCACATTGATCACTTCTGCCTCCGCTTGTGCCAGCACATCCAATTAGAAGAACGCAGACCACATACTTGATCTCTCGCCACAAGGGGTTCTCTGTAACAGAGGAAGGTGAACTAGAACACACGTGGAGTGAGTCATCTGGCTCTATATGTGCCATACTCCATGACACCGCTGGCTCCTTCACTTGGTATGAATTCCCTAAAAGCTGAGAGAAAAAGACCAGCACCATGGAGGATCTGTGCAAAAAAATCCAACATCTGACCGATAGGAGTTCCCAAGAGAAAAGAGAGAAAATAGGAGAGAAAGCAATAATACAAATTAATTTTCCAACACAAAAGACTAGAGTTTCCGTACTGAAAGGTGAGAGTTTAAGAAGACCCCTCCTAGGCACATCTCTGAAATTTCAGAACACCAAAAATAAAAACCCTAATAGCTTCAGAGAGAGAAAATGGTCACCTACGAAGGACAAAGAAAGAGAAGGACTGGCACAGCAACACTGGTGCTGAAAGGAAACGGAACAACAGCTTTCAAACGGAAGAGAAATGGTCTTTGATTTGAGTTCTGTCCCAGATAAAATGTCATTAAATAATGATGGCAGAATAAACATCTGCCATCATACAGGCAGGTCCCAGAAAGTTCACCTCCTATCCATTCTTCAGTTGGGAGTTACTGGAGAAAAGGTGCTCCAATCAAATTAGGAATTAAATCAAGAAAGAGCAAGTTATAAGATCCAGGGAGAACCAAAGGGAAGGAAAAACAGCAGCTAGTTATCAGTCCCAGAAGGCCATCAGTCTACACGAGAGGAGGGAGGTAATTGGAGAGTTCCTAGAGGATGGCTCTGGGGAGAAAAGAACTTCCATAAATTACAGAGTATGCTAGAGACATTTTAGGAGCATAAAGAAATGATAAAGGCAGAAAATACAAAAATTAAAGCAAGTAGAAATTCCAGGAAAAATTAAAAACTGTGAGAAGATGAATGCAATCACTGCATACTGCTCTCCAGAAAGATGCTATAAGGGCTGTTTAATTATTTTCCATTTCTAAAATCAGCAAGACAAAGCCTGCACAGAAACAACTGTAACTATTATGGATCTTGTTAGTGTTAAACCACAGATTCAAATGAGATTTGCAAGAAGGAAAGAGAGGTGAGAAGAAGGAAGGGGTGGCCATGAAATATAATATCTTATCAATCGAGGAATCTATAGCATATATCGTGAGTAATAGCACCTCAAGGTCCTTTTGGGTCATTTCCCCTCCATGACCTGCCGGCTGAGTGAAACTCTTCATCCACAGGATGGACACTCTCTAGCCAATGGGTGAGCATGTGGCCCAGTGTAAGCTAATCAGACTTTCTCTTTCTAGTAAATTAAGAATACCCACTAATTCACATCAGGCAGTGCCCTAAAGAGATGGTGCATTCATTCCTGCTTCTTAGATTCCCAGAACAACTCTTATTCCTTGCTTTTCTAAAGCCTGACTCTTTAGCAAGAACTGGTTTCCATTGGTAAGGTGTCAATTAGAGTTTTAAATTTCAAAATCTGGGAACTCAAAATAGTGATGTAAGTATGAAGGGTGAGGGACTAGAGGAGGAATTAAAAAAACAAAACTCATATCTTAACAGGAAGTTGGTGTAAAGTGTAAAGCTGATAAATCATGAACAGGCAGTAAAACAAATTATTTCTCAACGTGGAGGCAACCACCAGAAACTTTTCAACTTTTAAACTGAGAAGGAGAAATGGTTTCTGGAGAAAAAGAGAACAAGCTAGAGAGAAGTAGAAAAGGAGACTATTTCTTTTTATCATAAACTTATCTTCTCAGTTTTTCCCCCTGTGTGTATGTATTAATTGATAAAAAATTTTAATGGTAAAGAGGTGGGAAAATAAAGATTGTTTGGCCTGTGTATAATGAAGATGGCTCAGAATTTCAGATCCTCCTCAAATAGACAGAAATCAGCCCTGGAAGCTGTTCTAGAAACTGTCTCGGACTCCAAGGGAGAAAGCTAAACTCCCTCCATTGGTGGACCGCCACTGGACTCCTGGACTAGCCAGAGGTGGCTGCCTCCTCTGAATGCCCTCACTGGGCCCCCACCTGTGGATCATCTCAAGCATGTCTTTGCAGCTCTTTGCAAGTTCAGAGTAGTTGGCACAGGACTCAGGGGCTTTTGTTTGTTCTCTGCCCATCTCCTTACCCAACAAGATCAGTTAGAGCTTTTCAGGCTATAGACACACTGGAGTCAGGTAAAGAACTACTCACAATTTAAAGCAAGCTGCCCGGCATTTCAACATGTCACTGAGTCATATCTGGGAATTCCCAGAGGTGTCTCATATGTACTCATGACAATTTCCTCGTCCTCTATTCTGGTTCTCCCATTTAGATGTTTATTTCTTGGCTAAATTAGCAATTATAATATGGAAGTGACAATTCTGTCCCATAAGAAAAATACACACAGTCAGTGAGCATGTCCGAAGAAATATGCTCTGTGAAACTGAGGTATTGTGACCTTTATCACTGTGCAGTGCCTTGGACAGTACTGGCAAGTGCTAGTATCAACAAATGGACTTATAAAATTTATCCAGCATACCACTTGGGCATAACACGGTGTGACTGCAATACCAGCCTTGTGGATCAATACTGATCCACTGGCATAACCATACATGCCAACAACATGATTTTAATAAATTACAAAGAACTATTATAGAAAACTTAAGCTCAGTTGAAATCCCAAACAATTACTGCTCAAATTCGAGCTTCATTTTTAGCATCTGTGTGACCCCTCAGAGAAGAATCTAGATTTTGTAGAGCCTAAAGCTTAAACAAGTTGGGGAGCCTTTTAAGAAAAAGAATATGAAATGCATGGATTCAAAATCAAAACAAAGACTTGGAAGATGCTTGTATAAGTGAGAGGACTGAGCTTAAACTTTATTAGCTTCTTGAGAGACTTACACATGACCATTCTGAATCATAGTATCTTCACCTATAAAATTAAGATAATCATTATTCTCTGGAATTAAGAACTATATATATATATATACATAATATATAATGTTTATCTCTATGATATACATGATCTATCTGTATAAATATATAATTTTGAGTTTGAGATGCTGACTCTTAACACAAGATTATACATACGTATATATATGTAACTTGTTTTGTGTGTGTGTGTCTGTTAGTCACTCAGTCAGGTCCAACTCTTTGCAACCTTCATGGACTATAGCATACCAGGCTCATTCATCCATGGAATTCTCCAGGAAAGAATACTGGAGTGGGTACCATTTCCTTCTCCAGGGGAACTTCCCAACCCAAGTATAAAACCCAGGTCTCCTGCACTGCAGGCAGATTCTTTACTATCTGAGCCATAATTGGAAGTCCCATGTAACTTGTTATGAATATTCAAATATGGGATCCATATAATGATTAGGTTAAAACTTTTTCTTTTTGTGAATTCTATCTGATTAATTGTGTATTTATAGGAATAGATCCCAATGGACACAGACATTAGATACTCAACAGCCAGAAACATGAACTCCCAGAATTGGCAATAAAGCATTGCAATGGAGCAGCAGTTGTCAGATGGGATCTTGGCAGACAAGGAGAGCAATCTGAGGGGCCAACATAGGTAGGGCGGAATGTTGCAGATTTGAATACTGACAAAGCCTTCACTCCACTACTGTATCACCCTTTAAAAAAGTGTTTTAACAAACACAGCCTTGTTTGAGCCTTATAGCACTTATGAGGGTCAGAGTAAAGTTGATGCTTACCTTTCAGAGGACCTTCTTAGCTGGCTCATTCCACAGACTGCTTTATGAGCAGCAGAGAATCAAGCCTAACACCTTTATCATCATTTGTTGAGTGTTTCTCAAATGTCAGATACAGTGCTAAATGCTTTGCATGTGTTTTCTTTTTTAATCTTCCAAGTGCCATTATTTCTATTTGACACTGAATCATTGGAGCTGAAGTTTGATAACTTGCCGAGGATTTGCAACTAGTAATTACCTAGGTACCAGAGATTTTTCTAACTAAAGTAACAGATTTGGAACCCATTTTGAATCTACAAAAACTTTAGAACCAGCGGAGAAATTACTCAAGAACCCTGGCCTGCACCTAGAATTGAATCCATATCCTCTATAAGGGAGTATATTCTCCCCGAGGATTGACATGGATAACATCACTAAGACCACAGTAGGTAAGATTATTTCTGAGGCTGTGTCTTACTTATGTCTATATTGCTAATGTTTAGTATAGTTGCTGGCAAAATAAATGTTGTCAGATGCGGGACCAAAATGAATACTTTGATTAAATGACACATGAGGGTCAGGGTCAGGAAATCCAGATCTCCTGGCTCCTGACTATCGATGCTACTATTGTTGACACCCCTGCTTCTTTCTCTACAATGGTTCAAACAAGATAGAGAATGATATTCTTCTTATGTTAAAGTCTGTGTAGTCAATTCAAGAGAAAAAGATGCAAAGGAAAGCAAATCTCTTCCCTATTAACAACTAACAGGAAGCTTCAGATATCACATATCCAAGCACATTCTACTGGCCAAACAGTTACATGGCCACGTCCAGCCACAAGGAATGCTGGGAAATGTAGTCTTTCCACCCATTCAAAATGTCTATTATTATAAAAGAGAGGAGAATGGTAGTTCTGGCCCTGAAGAGCCAGGTGACTGTGTACAGTGAGAAAAGCACTAAACTCAGAGATGGGTATAAAGGGGTTTTCTCACCTGCAAAATCTAACAATAATAACGACCTTCACTCAGTTTTTTCAATTCTAGACAATACCATTAGTAATTAGCATTTACTGAGCATGCCCCCATACTCTAGGTGCTATACCATACATTTTACACATACTACTTAATTCAGTCTTCCCCACAACCTCTAAGGCTGGCATTATTATTGTCCCTTTGATTTTAGAGATGAGGAAACCAAGCCTCAGAGGACTGAAGCAGTTTGCCCAAGGTTTCACAGTTACCATGTGAGTGACAACACCAGACGTGGGCTCGCTGACTCCAAAACCCAAGTACAGACCCCGCGGCTACACCTTAAGTGGAGATCATCCCAGGGCCAGCTTTACAGGGTCGCTGGGAGCATGAGAGGGGATATGGTGGATAGAGCACACAGTAGGCCCTCACCACTTTCCTCAAGGAAGGCAGTGTGTCTTGCTGGGGCTGGAGGCTTCCTTATCTGAGCTTAGTAAAGAACGTGGCTCTGGAACAGGGACTGTCCAGGAACAGTTCAGGGTTGCTGGAGACAGCCTGGAGCCCAGGGGAGGAGGAATCCAGGTTTGAGACAGAAGAGGAAAAAGCAATAAACCGAAAAATCATGGCTCTGCAAGCAATGGAATCTATTACTCAGAGATTAAAATGTCACAAGGAGGACACGTCAGCTCCAGACCTTGGAAAATGTTTTTTCCATCATAATTACTGCTCACCACCAACAGAGGACTGTTTCCCTTCCTGGGGAGGAGCTTGCCCCACTTAGTGTCTCTCTAGCCTTCTGTGGACTTCAGAAGTTTCTTCTTACATCTGTTCAGAGTGTTAACAATGGCCAACACCATTAAGCACTTACCATGCACCAGCTGTTGTTGTTTAGTTGCTAAGTCATGACCTTGTGACCATGTGACCAACTCTTTTGCTACCCCATGGACTGTAGCCCACCAGGCTCCTCTGTCCATGGGATTTCCCAGAAAAGAATACTGGAGTGGGTTGCCACTTGTTTCTCTAGGAGATTCTCCTGACTCAAGGATTGAACCTGCGTGTCCTGCATTGCAGGTGAATTCTTTACCACTGAGCCGCTAGGGGAGCCTAGGCACCAGCTACTTATAGCTTACTAATCCTCCCATAACCCTGTGAGATGGACACTATTCATTTCATCCCATCTTGCAGATAAAGAAACTGAAGCAGAAAGATATCACAACCTTACACAGCTGATGACAAGCTGAATTTGAACCCAGCTCATCTGTTCAGGAGTGTGATCTCAGTCAGTCCTCAAAACTTCCCTCTTAGCCCAGTTCTGTTCATGAGAAAGTGGGAAACAACACAATCATCCCAGAAAGAACCTGGCGAGTTTGCCCTCTTTTTCTTTCACATCAAGGCATAATGTGAGCCAAAAACCTGAGGAATGGAGGGAGTCCATGTCTAACGTCAAATCAAAGCCCACCTGGGGTTCAGTTCAGTCACTCAGTCGTGTCCAACTCTGCGACCCCATGGACTGCAGCACGCCAGGCTTCCCTGTCCATCACCAACTCCCAGAGCTTACTCAAACTCCTGTCCATTAAGTTGGTGATGCCATCCAACTGTCTCATCCTCTGTCGTCCCCTTCTCCTCCAGCCTCCAACCTTTCCAAGCATCAGGATCTTTTCCAATGAGTCAGTTCTTTGCATCAGGTGGCCAAAGTATTGGGGTTTCAGCTTCAGCATCAGTCCTTCCAATGAATATTCAGGACTGATTTCCTTTAGGATGGACCGGTTGGATCTCCTTGCAGTCCAAGAGACTCTCACGAGTCTTCTCCAACACCACAGTTCAAAAGCATCAATTCTTCAGCACTCAGCTTTCCTTACAGTCCAACTCACATCCATACATGACTCCTGGAAAAAGCATAGCTTTGACTAGATGGACCTTTGTTGGCAAAGTAATGTCTCTGCTTTTTAATATCCTGTCTAGGTTGGTCATAGCTTTTCTTCCAAGGAGCAAGTATCTTTTAATTTCATGGCTGAAGTTACCATCTGCAGTGATTTTGGAGCCCCCCAAAATAAAGTCTCTCACCATTTCCATTGTTTCCCTATTTATTTACCATGAAGTGACTGGACCGGATGCCATGATCTTAGTTTTCTGCATGTCGAGTTTTAAGCCAACTTTTTCACTCTCTTTCATTTTCATCAAGAGGCTCTTTAGTTCTTCTTTACTTTCTGCCATAAGGGTGGTGTGTCATCTGCATATCTGAGGTTATTGATATTTCTCCTGGCAATCTTGATTCCACCTTATGCTTCATCCAGCCCAGCATTTCTCATGATGTACTCTGCATATAAGTTAAATAAGCAGGGTGATAATATACAGCCTTGGTGTACTCCTTTCCTGATTTCGAACCAGGTGTTGTTCCGTGTCTAGTTCTAACTGTTGCTTCTTGACCTGCATACAGATTTCTCAGGAGCAAGTCAGGTGGTCTGGTATTCCCATCTCTTTCAGAATTTTCCATAGTTTGTTGTGATCCACACAGTCAAAGGCTTTGGCATAGTCAATAAAGCAGAAGTAGAGGTGTTTTTCTAGAACTCTCTTGTTTTTTCAATGATCCAGCAGATGTCAGCAATTTGATCTCTGGTTCCTCTGCCTTTTCTAAAACCAGCTTGAACATCTGGAAATTCATGGTTCACGTACTGTTGAAGCCTGGCTTGGAGAATTTTGAGCATTATTTTGCTGGTGTGTGAGGTAAGTGCAATTGTGCGGTAGTTTGAGCATTCTTTGGCATTGCCTTTCTTTGGGATTGGAATGAAAACTGACCTTTTCCAGTCCTGTGCCCACTGCTGACTTTTCCAAATCTGCTGGCATATTGAGTGCAGCACTTTCACAGCATCATCTTTTAGGATTTGAAATAGCTCAACTGGAATTCCATCATCTCCCCTAGCTTTGTTAGTAGTGATGCTTTCCAAGGCCTGCTTGACTTCACATTCCAGGATGTCTGGCTCTAGGCGAATGATTACACCATTGTGATTATCTTGGTCGTGAAGATGTTTTTTTGCATAGTTCTGTGTATTCTTACCAGCTCTTCTTAATATCTTCTGCTTCTGTTAGGTCCATACCATTTCTGTCCCTTATTGTGACCATCTTTGCATGAAATTTTCCTTTGGTATCTCTAATTTTCTTCAAGAGATCTCTAGTCTTTCCCATTCTATTGTTTTCCTCTATTTCTTTGCACTGATCATTGAGGAAGGCTTTCTTATCTCTTCTTGCTATTCTTTGGAACTCTGCATTCAAATGGGTGTATCTTTGCTTTTCTCCTTTGTCTTTTGCTTTTCTTCTTTTCTCAGCTATTTGTAAGGCCTCCTTAGACAGCCATTTTGCCTTTTCACATTTCTTTTCTTTGGGGATGGTCTTGATCCCTGCCTCCTGTACAATGTCATGAACCTCCATCCATAGTTCTTCAGGCACTCTATCAGATCTAATCGCTTGAACCTATTTGTCACTTCCACTGTATAATCATAATGGATTTGATTTAGGTCACTCCTGAAGGGTCTAGTGGTTATCCCTACTTTCTTGAATTTAAGTCTGAATTTGGCAATATGGAGTTCATGGTCTGAGCCACAGTCAGCTCCCGGTCTTGTTTTTGCTGAGTGTATAGAGCTTCTCAATCTTTGGCTGCAAAGAATATAATCAATCTGAGTTTGGTATTGACCATCTGGTGATGTCCATGTGTAGAGTCTTCTCTTGTGTTGTTGGAAGAGCAACTAACTACTAACATGACTGAGCAACTAACGACAACAAAAAGAAAAAGATCCATCTATCAGGTAGAGCTGCCTAAAGAATCGGCCTCTTTGTCCTCAACTGGAATTTTTAAGAGTAAGGGTAAGGCTGCGCTCTTACAGCTCCCATCTGTCTCCATCAATAACAGATTTTCAAAATATTGTGTTTTTCTTTTAATTTTTTCCTTCTCTCTTTTTTTCCTTTCTCTTTGTTTTCAAGAAATACACGTAAGTGAACTCGTATCAACTTACCCTTGAAATATGTGTGTTGCAAGCTCTAGGCTCCTTAAGTTCCAATGGTGTGAGGGATGTCTCAGATTTGAAGAGTTCTGGGAAGAATCACAGAGGGTTGAGTTGTTTTATTTGTTTTCTTGAAGCATAGACTATTTTGCTCTCAAGGCAGTAAGAAAACCCTAAACTCACCACACCTATCCTTCCAAGCCAATTTCTAGCTTGTTCCTCTAAGAAATTAGTTATGTCCCTATAAGTAACAGTAAACAGGGCTTCCCTTGTACCTTAGTCAGTAAAGAATCTGCCTGCAGTGCAGGAGACCCAGGTTCGATCCCTGGGTTGGGAAGATCCCCTGGAGAAGGAAATGGCAACCCACTCCAGTATCCTTGCCTGGAAAATGCCTGGAAAATCTCATGGACAGAGGAGCCTAGTGGATTGCAGTCCATGGGGTTGCAAAGAGTCAGGCGTGACTGAGTGACTTATAAACAACAGTAATAATCTCTTCCTCTGCAAACTGTCTAGTTTTCTGGATTCCACTGGAAGAACCATCCTTTTTTCATAAATAATTTCTGACTTCTTTGCCCTGCACCTTGGACAGATTTTGATCCTGTATGATCGAATTTGCATGAGATATATAAAAGCAGAAGTAAGCAAGTCTCCTCAATGCTCTCTCAACCATGACCCAATCTGACCTTTTCAGCTCCATGGAGATCTCAATGACATCTCCAGCTCACTCACCACATCTACACCATGAAACTTACTGGTTCCACAGCTCCTTCTGAGAAGGGTGGACCTTGACACTCTGTCAGGTGACTGCTATGCCAGCCACAGCTGCTATGCCAAGCCAAGGACATCCAGTGTGGGCCAGACTTAAGGAAACTATGAGGTGGCCTGAACTGAGAATGCAACCCAGTTAAGGAAGCCCTGTGCTAAATGGTAAATACCCACTCTGATCATTCTGAATGCAGGACACAAAGAATATAACCACAGCACAGAGGCAAGAAGAGGAAAACAAGATAGAACCAGAAAGAGAATCCTGAGCAGGGAAGAATCACTAAGCAAAGAATGGTGGTTTTTCCTCTCAAGAGGAGACCAGAATACAGTAACTGGAATTGCTGTGGTCTCATCGTGAGGTCTGAGTGTGTGGATGCTGAGACGGTTTTCTTTGCTAACTCAACTGCACACATATATTTTTATCAAAATCCCACATCTCTTGCAGTGTTAAGTGTATTCATTTTTGGTTTGGGGGTTTTTGCTTTTTGGTAATTGGAAAGAGCCCAACAACTTATCTAAAAATGAAGTCATAATCCTCTCTCCCAAACTTTCTCTTTCTCGTTCATTGCCTGTATCTATTCTTGGTATCACCATCCCAATTCTTTGATTTCTCCCAAGACCTTACCAGTCTGTAAATCCATCTGCCAGTTTCTCTTAGTTCTATCTCCACAATACAGCTCCAAGGGATCAGGGTTGGTAAATACTCTGCTCACACAGCATGAATGCCCAACCCTTCACTCTTGGCAGACGTCACTAATTGATCACTGTGCTCTTTCCCACTCACCTAAGCAAGGCTAAAAGCAACAACAGCTCTATTCCTCGAGTGTTTATTTTATATACAAGGTATAAGCATTTGCATGCCTTATCTCACTTAATTCTCATAGAAACCCTGTGAAAACCCTCTGTTGGTTTTTTCATTGTATAGGCTCAGAAAGTGAGGAGAAATGCCCCAGCTCCTTCCTTCCTCCAGTTACACGATCTTTCTCTGGGGCCTCCCACTGATGGAATCGAGCTGGAACCAGCTGGCAGCATAGCCAGGGAAATGGAGCTTGCAGGAGTTAGCTCCTTGCAGTGCACAGCAAAGCGGAAGAAGGACAGAGGTCAAATCTGAGACCAAATAGAATGGCTGGTGAGAAACTTCTGATTTCACAGCCCAAAGTAAAGTGTCTTGACTCTGAAAGACGACAGCATTTGATCCAGAAATCTCCTTCTGCACTGAATGCCATTTATCATAGTTGCTTATCTATATAGTATGTATTTGCGAGTCTTTTCTCCTTTGCTCGATAGCCCCTAAAAGTCTCTTGGGTGAGATACAAGGGTGAATTATCACTCCTGTCATAATGGCTAGCCCCACACTTTGCTTAATAACTATTACAGAATGAGGAATAATGTATTTTCAATGCCTGTGCTTCTTCAGTCTGAGGTGTACAGCAACATGTCAGAGGGGTATTCGACAAACACCTTACATCTCCCTGGAGAGTCAGTCTCGCAGTGTGGTAAGTAATTTTACAATAATTTTTTTTAGGAAAAAAATCAAACAAAATTTACATGGTTTTCTTTAAGATAAATTACTTTAAAAAATACTAGGCTCTCTTTGTATTCATTTTTTAATAATTTTTTTCAACAAGTAGTATTGACTGAGCATTTTCTGTATGCCTGGCATTGTTCCGGACAGACCTCATTCTTACCTTCAGGGATTTTATAGTCTAGTGCAAAATTCTATAAAAGACTGACAGCAAATGTTTTAGGCTCCCTGGGCCCAATATTCCTTGTTGCATTACTCATCTCTGCCTTATAATATGAAGGCAGCCATAGACAATACCAAAATAAATGAGTGATGATATGCTCCAATAAAACTTCATTACAAAAGCAAGCAGCTGGCAGGATTTGACCAATGGGTCATAATTTGCTATTGGGAAAAGCTAAGTGAGTGCTAAATCACTTCAGTTGTGTCCATCTCTTTTTGTGTCCAACTCTTTTTGACCCTATGGACTGCAGCCCTCCAGGCTTCACTATCCATGGGACTCTCCAGGCAAGACTACTGGAGTGGGTTGCCATTTTCTTTTCCAGGGGCTCTTCCTGACCCAGGGATCGAACCCATGCCTCTTACATCTGCACTGGCAGGCAGGCTCTTTAGCACTAGCACCACCTGGGAAGCCCAGGGGGAAAACAGACATTAAATCATTTAGAATGTTGGAGAATAATATAAGATGCTAGAGAACTGCAACACTGCTAGAGAATAATATAAGATGCTCCAAGGGCAAAACTAGGGTAAGTCACTTAGTCCAGGAGCAAGACCAGCTTTGTGGGTGTGCAAACAAGGTGTACTCAGACGGGACAGTGTGCTCGGTTTAATGCTCTGTTGTCAGTGTCTTGAAATTTTTAATGATGTTATATTTGAACCTGTGAGGTCAGAAAGGACAATGGAGCCTGCGTGTGAGCAGAGCCTCTGTTCCAGGTGCTCATGCACACACGTGAGGGCTGGAGTGCACAAGTATATGGCAGCGGGCAGCACCAAGCGGCTGGCCTGGCCGTCTGGCGAGCATGTACACACCTGGGGCTGTCCAGAGAACCTGGAGCAGTGCAGGCAGCCCTGCCTGGGACCTGGGCCCAGGCTGCTCGAAGGCGGCGGCAGCAGCAGCAGATGCAGCGGTGGGGCCAGCGGAGGCGACTGTGGGAGAGGGGAGGGGTTCCGGGGGCGCCACGGGGACCCATGGTGGGAAGCAGGCTTATTCGTTTCTCCCCGGAGCCTGTCCCTGTGGCATCTGCACAAATACTAACCCTCTAATCTGAGTACCAGGACACTTGTGCACTCAGGTAGTACAGCTTGTCAGTAAATTATTACAAAATAAGGGTATACACATTGATGCTGCAATAAAGCATATCAGGGACTTATTAAAACTCTTCAAAGAATTAAGAATTTCTGGTTTTGAAAATGGTTGCAGTGCTGCAAACCAAATATCTATGGGTTTAGAAATAGGAATTAAATGTAAATACTGTTCCATTTGATAGAACACCACCTTCATACAAAATTTCAGATAAACCAACAATTAACAAGGAAAACTCATAAAATCTTATAAATAATAAAATATTTTAAAAGGAAAAGCTTTACACTTTACCTTCAATCAGACTTTCTGTCCTGCTTTTCGAACAAGGGGGTCTATATTTTCATTTTGCTTTGGACCTCACAAATGACGCAGTCGGTGCTGTCCAGGAATCCAGGCAACCTTTCCTGAGGAAATGAGTGGAAAAGCAAGAGAGGGCATGTTGCACTAGGCCGTGGTCTCAAACTGTGGGTGCTGTACCAGCAGCACTGGCATCAGCTGGGGTCCTGTCAGAGCAGCAGGTTCTCAGGCCCCACCACAGAGACTCGGGGTTGGGGTGGGCCCCAGCAACCTGACGTTACCCGCCCCCCCCAGCTGGACCTGATGTCCCTCAGGTTTGAGAGGCACTGCTGCAAGGGGGCTGAGAGAAGAACAGTGTGTGTGCATTGGGAAGTGGCGGGGCGGGGGGGGGGGGGGGGGAGCGTAGGGGAGGGACCAGGTTCTTAGAACAAGGAGGAGAAAATGGAGATTTTTAAACCAGGAATAAAATCACAAGTCCTTATAGGTAACAAGGTCCTCAAGGGTCAATGCATCCCACCCTCATCCCTTCCTGATCTTTCCTACTGCTTTCTGTCTTAGCGGCATGCAGCCCTCTGATCCACCAGCCAGTCTCCTGCCCCAGGACCTTTGCACCAGTTACTTCCTCTTCTTAGAATCCTTTTACCCCAGAGCCCTCTTGCATTCTTTGGATGTCTGCTCAAATGTTACCCTCTCAGGAATGCCTTCCCAGACATCCTATTTAAAGCTGTCCCCTCAGTGCTCAGATACATACACATTCACACCTTGATCCCCTCTTCCCTGTTTTATCTTTCTCCATGGCACATACCAATGCCTAGTATGTCCTATCACTTTCTTATTTTTCAGGTTAAGTATCTACCCTCCTCCATTCCCCGCTGGAAAGCTAGTTCTAAGAAAGCAAGTGGTTTTCTTTTGTTTCATTTACTGACATATTCTCAGGGGCCTAAAACTACCTAGTAGAGAGGGAACGCTTGATAAATATTTATTGAATGAACAAACGAGGAGGTTTCAATTCAAACAAATGCATAACTATAATTAATAAGAAAGGGATTCGCATAATCTGGTTAATAAAGAAGCTAGCAACAAAATCACTGCAGATGGTGATTGCAGCCATGAAATTAAAAGATGCTGACTCCTTGGAAGGAAAGTTTTGACCAACCTAGATAGCGTATTAAAAAGCAGAGACATTACTTTGCCAACAAAGGTCCGTCTAGTCAAGGCTATGGTTTTTCCAGCGGTCATGTATGGATGTGAGAGTTGGACTGTGAAGAAAGCTGAGCACCGAGGAATTGATGCTTTTGAACTGTAGTGTTGGAGAAGACTCTTGAGAGTCCCTTGGAATGTGAGGAGATCCAACCAGTCCATTCTAAAGGAGGTCAGTCCTGAGTGTTCATCGGAAGGACTGATGCTAAAGCTGAAACTCCAATACTTTGGCCACCTCATGCGAAGAGTTGACTCATTGGAAAAGACCCTGATGCTGGGAGGGATTGGGGGCAGGAGGAGAAGGGGACGACAGAGGATGAGATGGCTGGATGGCATCACTGACTTGATGGACGTGAGTTTGGGTGAACTCCAGGAGTTGGTGATGGACAGGGAGGCCTGGCGTGCTGCGATTCATGGGGTCGCAAAGAGTCGGACACGACTGAGCAACTGAACTGAACTGAGCAACTGTTCTTAACTTGAGACCATAGCTGGGTTTATTCATGGAGGTAGAGGCCAGTAGAGCTCTGGGAAGGCGAAAATCCACACACTCACTTCACCTCCACATGGTGGAGGTGAAAAAATCCACATGGCTCACTTCACCTAGCATCTGGGGCCACGTGACTATTCTGCTAAAGCACTGTGAGTAGACGAGGCAGGTGTGAATGCCAGGCCATGTAGGTTAATGGGAATGTCTCCTCCACTTCTTCTATGTCATTTGGCTGTGACCATGCCAGCTTGTGCAGTGACGAGGTCAATGCACAGCGGAAAGTTCCTTACGCGTTCTGAAATAAACCTTTGTTGTGATATAGCATTGATATTTGTTACTACCCTATAGCCTAGCCTAGCCCGAATACTAGCATCACTATCCACAGGTGGAGTCAGAGAGCAGATTCAGAGAAGTTGAAGCTTCTGAGCAACTGTACTATGAAGAATATGTATCAGGTGGCTTTAAGGAAGATACTGTACCTTGTTCACAAGTGTAAGTATATAAAAATGCCACCAGACAACGCCCTGGTTATAAAAGGCGGAAACTAAGAAATGAACACATAAAAGTATACAGGTAGGAGGCAGAATCTATAAGTATGGACAGTGACAAACTTAATTTTCTTGGGCTCCAAAATCACTGTAGACTGTGACTGCAGCCATGAAATTAAAAAACGCTTTCTCCTTGGAAGAAAAGCAATGACCAACCTAGACAGTGTATTAAAAAACCAGAGACACTTCTTTGCCGACAAAGGTCTGTATAGTCAAAGCTATGGTTTTCCAGTAGTCATGTATGGATGTGAGAGCTGAACAATATTGATGCTTCGAACTGTGGTGCTGGAGAAGACTCTTGAAAGTCCCTTGGACAGCAAGGAGATCAAACTAGTCCATCCTAAAGGAAATCAGTCCTGAATATTCATTGGAAGGACTGATGCTGAAGCTGAAACTCCAATACTTCAGCCACCTGATGCGAAGAGCTGAGTCACTGAAAAAGACCCTAATGCTGGGAAAGATTGAAGGCAAGAGGAGAAGGGGATGACAGAGGATGAGATGGCATCACCAACTCAATGGACATAAGTCTGAGCAAATTCCTGGAGATGGTGAAGGACAGGAAAGTCTGGCGTGCTGCAGTCCATGGGGGCACAGAGAGTCAGACACGACTGAGCGACTGAACAACAACAAATGGATCGGTCTGTTTAGGGTTGAATCTCAGCTCTCTTACTTACTGACCTTGACCAAGCTAATTAGCCCCTCTGGATCTCAGCTTCCTCTTATGTAAATAAGGATAATAATATTAGCTGCTTTAAGAAGTGTTGGAGGATTGGATAAAATGAGAAGTGAAATACTGGGTTCTCAGTGCTTGATACAAACTCCTTAAATCTTCATAGCAACTGCTTGGGCTAGATACTATTTTTATCCCCATTTTATAGATGATGAAGCAGATGTACAGAGAGATTAAGTAATTTACCCAAGGTCACACAGCTAGTAAGTTATAGTGCTGGGATCTGACCTCTGCAGTCTCCCTGGAGGGACAAAGGTGAATTCTGAGCTGTGAATTGGGCAGACTGCAGGCAAATCTCAGCCCCAAAACTCACCAATCAACTGACTTTGAAACAAGAGCTTAACTTTTTGCAGGGCAGCATTTGGTGAGTGTTAGCTACTGTTGCAATGACAATGTCAAAAAGGGACACAGTCTGAGAAGTTGCTTGGAATAGAATCACAACACAGTGGGTCACTGGTCAGGCTCTTCTGCTCCCCACTGGAGTTTATGGGGATACCTATTCTGCCGCTCTGATGTTACACATGTAACAGCGCGGCCCAGGTAATCAAATGCAGCCCCATTTCCACTTGCCAGGACACACATGTGATGGAAGGCTCCTAGGCAGGGTCCCCTCCTTCCCACCACCACCATCACCAGGACACCGTCTCCCTGTGAGGCCTGCCTCTCTCATCCCCCTACAAGCCAATCAAGGCTTCTTCTCTTTAGGTTAGGCCAACCTGGTGACCCTCTGCAAGTCAGAGAATAAGGGGATTAATGATTCAGGAAATCGTTGCTGGCATGCACACCCTGCTCCTCACCACTTTCACCCCGAGGCAAAAGAAGCTGATTTTCTGAAACATCATTGGAAACAAAAATTTATGGAGTTGTGACAACTAGCCCCACTGTATTATTCAGATTACAATTCTTTGAAAATCCACAGTCCTCTGATGACAGCAATGTGGGTGTGGGTGGGTGGGGTGAGTGGGTGGCAGGCAGGTTTTAGGGTTGGATAGAGGCTTAGGTTTGGTTTCAGCATGCCTCCAGGGTAATATTGGCCTACATACTGCCACTGGAGCTTGAGGAGTCATTTCTCCCAAGTGGTCACTGTGGGTTTTATCAGACAGAACAAAGAATTGTAGAAGATCCAGAAACAGTGGCTAGCTAAGGAAACGGCATTTCCCAGGGAAATGGCAGCCTGTGAACTGTCATCATTATAAAGCATTTTAGGTCCTTCAGAGATGTTTTCATCCCGTTTCTCAGTACTTCCCATTTCTCTTTCACTTAGATTTTTTTTCTCCTTCATTATATCTGTCTTCCTTTCTTCTTGATCTTCCTCTTTCCTTCATTGCTACCCTTCTCCTTTCCTGCCTTCTTCCTCTTCTATGATTTTTTATATGTGCTAAATCTGTGTTGATGTTCCCTGTTATTAACAACAAGGTCACTATCCTCCAAAGAGAAGTGACAATATTTAACAAATAAAAACACACAATGCCCAGATAAATTTGACTTTCAGATAAACTTATACTGAAAAAAGTATCTGTTGTTTTCTGAAATTTAAATGTACTTGGGTGTCTTAGAATATACTGGCAGCCCTGGGTGCATGCTAGGTCACCTCAGTCCTGTCTGACTCTTTGTGACCCCATGGACTGGTGGGGTCCTCTGTCCATGGGATTCTCCAGGCAAGAATACTGGAGTGGGTGACTATTTCCTCCTCCAGGGACTGGCAGCCCTACCGCCAACTAACTGTAGCTCAGTGTGGGCCTCGAATAATGTTTGTCCTGCAAGTTGGTGGCTTTTAGAAATGGAAAGATGTCCCATACCAGCTCTGCAGTAAACTTTGTAACTCTATTATTACTTTTAAAGGGTGAGGAACCAATACTTCCTGAACCCTGCAGACAGTAGTTTTTCATTTCTTGCTTTTTTATACTGCCTACATCTTCAAAGTGTTTTTCTTTGAAGGCAGCTGGTCTCCTTAGGGCATCCCCAAGCCTGGGCACCCCAGAGGCTAGAGAAGGCTGTAGCTCAGACGACAAAGGGTCCCAAGTGGTCAAATTTCAACAGGAATGTCAGGCCTCTGTGAGGAGAAAGGTTACTTCTGCAGGGGTGTGGCGGAAGGGTGGATTACATTACTTTTCTTTCAGTTGTCACATCTTTGCCTGTAACTTGCTCTGTCTTCACAGAGACTGAGAAAGGATGGTGCGGGGGCTGGGGGCAAGGTGAGGGGGGAGGAACACTCTGCTTTTCTTGTGCCGCTTTGGCTCTACTTGGGAGTGAAGCTTACATGAAAAGGAGTGATGGCCAAGGCTCCCCAGATGACACTGAGGTCCGTCACTGCTGACAGGTAATACCTAGTTAATACCTGGCCTCCAAGCTGGAGAGCCTTCCAGTCTGCTGGTGGCTGGAACACAGCAAGCATCTAAAGGTCACGAGATTGCAGAAGTCAGCAGGGCCTGGCCTTTTGAAAGGTGTGGTCCTCTCCCTTCCAGGCTGAAAACATTTCTCAATGACCCCAGAAGCTGGTAGGCTCCCAAGCCCAGGGAGCACTGCTCCCTTCCCCAAGGCACTGATAGGGCCTGCAGCCTTGCACTAACATTTCTGAGCCCTGCAGTCCAGGCCAGGCTTTCCGCTCTCCCTGCTGGAGGCCCGCCATCCTTATTGAGTGTATTTCCAAGAAAGCAGTTGACAGGCTTGGCAGTGCTATTCCTGGAAATGTTCAATAGGCCATCTTCTGGCAGGGCCGCCGCTGACGGATGGGTTGGTCAGGGAGACCACGTGCTCAGCGCCATCTCCACCCCCGCCTATTCCCAGGTGCCTCCAAGCAGCAGCCGTCCCCAAATACCTCGGGTTGTTAGCTGGCGGGGGCTGTGGGCCTCTGTGGAACTTGCTTCCTCCCCAGCAGGGCGGCTGCCAGCGGGCTTGCTGCTAAATGAAGACAGGCGCCCTGTGACTATAAATTATAACACACATCAGCCCCAGCCGAGGCACTGCATGTCCCGCAGGAGACTCCGCAGGGGACGCCTGGCCACTGCCAAAGGGCATTCCGGACAGTGGCTCCTATGGCGGCCGCAGGACAGAGGCCAAGCCTGCCGCTGGGCAGAGGAGCTCTGGCAGCTCCCGGAGGTCGGAGTTTCCCTCTGATGCAGACCGCGGCTTCTCTGCTCTACTGCATTTGGCACCTTTGTAGGGGCCGTTTGTGCCCCGCCAGAGGTTTAGCAGCATCCTTACCCTGCAACCACTGAGGGCCAGTGGCACCTACACCGCACCCTCCTCCACCAGTTGTGACAATCAAAAAATACCTGCAGATGTTGTCAAATGTCCCCTGAAATGCAGGGCTGCTCTTGGCTGAGTACTGCTGGTACAGAGGAAAGGAGACGGGGGCCTTCTGAGGGTGATGCCAGAGAAGACAGACTCGCAGAACGTGGTTTCCACTTGAGCTGCGTGCTGCCAGGCATGTCACAGAAACCTTGAGCCTCAGTTTTCTTATCTCTAAAATGGAAAGGTAGAGAAGGGCAAACCAAGAATGTATGGAAATAACAGTTGAATTAATGCATGGTGGGTACTTTGAGAGGTATTCAAGCACCACAGAAAACACTGCAGCAGTAGATTATCTGATGCTTGAATCCTTCCCTACCTCAAAGGGTCTGGTTCCATTTGAAAGAGAAAAAAGCTAAATATTTATAAAATTTCACAAAAACTCTTAAATTAAAACAAACGAATGCTTTAGAAAGATTTTCTCTTCATTATTTTTTTTCTTCTTAATTCAAACATGATTAAGCATGCTATGACTGCCTGAGGTTAATGAATGTGATTTTTTTATCTTCCTTGAAAGAGGTTTTGTATCTTTTAAAAAAAAATTAACACCCTAGAAATTGTATCCCTTCAGTGAAAGAACAGAAAGTAAAAATGGGAGGGTCCTTCTATCTTTTTTTCATAAAATTTGTATCTTTTTCTTTATAATTTATAGCAAAAACAACCCCACAGTCCTATAGAAAGGCACTGTCGCTTTAAATGAGGCTTGCTGTTATA
Organism: Oryx dammah; assembly: GCF_014754425.2. Lineage (NCBI taxonomy): Eukaryota > Metazoa > Chordata > Mammalia > Artiodactyla > Bovidae > Oryx > Oryx dammah. The sequence goes on from NW_024070213.1 coordinate 93,361,791, forward strand.
TAATTCTCTGGCTGCCTTCAACCAGCCAGCTTTCAAGGAACTGTAAAGAAATCTTTAAAGGCTAATATTTCTCTTATTCACACTGGCAGAAAAACACAAAGGAAATGGGTAACCTGAGCCACGTCAATGGTAAGAAATGAAGAGCTGAGTCCTTGAGGACAGAGCCACAGTTGGCCCCATCCCAACAAAGTCTCAGGGTCCTTGTCAAGCTCCAGGCAACCATGGCCTTTCCTTTGTGGCTGTGTTCACTGGAAGATCCAAGGCCACATTTGCTTTGGGAAACAAGACACTGTGATTAATCAAAGAAAACAAAAACAGCTTCTTTTCTATAATGGGCCCATCGAAGGGCTTTTCTAGGAAAACCCCCATCAAGCTGTTCCTTCTATTTTCTTAAAGGCTAACAGCCAAGGGAGGGGGTTGGAGGGGTGTGTGAGGAGGTATCCATGGAAGTTTATTCCCAAATAGTTCCCTCTCAGAAAAAGACTTCCTTGTGCTAACTAGCTCGAAGTGCTGAGCACCGGCTAACAGCAGGGGCCCTGTGGAAAAAAGCATCTCCTCTTTTTAAGGCATCAGTTTTCCTGCACGGACCCAGGGACTCACTTGCTCCTACAAAATTATTCTCACCAGATGAGGTTCCCATAGGGGACCTGGGGGAGTGAGTCTCTCTGAACCAAACTAATGGAGTGTCAGAAAAGGCGGCCAGGCGGCACTGTTGTAAAACTAATTCTCACATGCTTCCCTCACCAGAAGCAAACACTGTAATTTTAGTACAGTCATTCCCCCTTATCTGTGGGGGATACGTTCCAAGCTCCCTCAAGGGATGACTGAAAATATAGATAATACTATAAATGTATGTGTGTGAGGGGCTTCCCTGAAAGCTCAGTTGGTAAAGAATCCGCCTACAATGCAGGAGAACTCTGTTCAGTTTCTGGGTCAGGATGATCTGCTGGAGAAGGGTAGGCTACCCACTCCAGTACTCTTGGGCTTCCCTTGTGGCTCAGCTGATAAAGAATCCACCTGCAATGTGGGAGACCTGGGTTTGATCCCTGGGTTGGGAAGATGCCCTGGAGAAGCGAACAGCTACCCACTCCAGTATTCTGGCCTGGAGATATCCATGGACTGTATAGTCCATGGGGTTGCAAAGAACAGGACACAACTGAGCAACTTTAAAGAAAAGGAGCGTGTGTGTGTGTGTGTGTGTGTGTGTGTGTGTGTGTGTGTGTGAGCTCAGTGGTGTCCAACTCTTTTGCAACCCCATGGATTGTAGCCCACCAGGCTCCTCTGTCCATGGAATTTTCCAGGCAAGAGTACTGGCGTGGGTTTCCATTTCCTACTCCAGGGGATCTTCCCAGCCCCGGGATTGAACCCACATCTCTTGTGTCTCAGGCATTGCCAGGTGGATTCTTTACCACTGTGCTGTTTGGAAAGCCCCAGATACATATATAAGATAATATGCTTTTTCTATACATAAATACTTTTGAGAAAATTTTATTTATGAAATATTAAGCAGAGTAAGAGAATATCCCAATTGCCAGCATCACTACTCTTGTGTTTTGGGGTCCTTATAAAAGAAAATGAAAGTGACTTGAACACAAGCACTGTGATCCTATGACAGTTGATCTAATAACCAAGACACCTTCTAAGTAACCAACAGGGGAGACGCACCGGACAAAGGGATGATTCACATACCGGGCAGGACAGAGCTGCAAGATGCGACATTTCATCATGTGACCCAAAATGTTGTGCAATTTAAAGCTTAGGAATTGTCTATTTCTGGGGTTTTCCACTTAACATGTTCAGACTGATGTTGACTGTTGGTAACTAAAGCAATGGAAAACAAACCCATGGATAAGGGAGGCTACTGTGCTAGATAAAGACAGGCAGGACTGGGACTAGAGTGAGGATGGTGAGGGATCACTTCTAGTGTAAAATTTAAGGATATCAAATAAACCCACCCATCAGATAAGTAAGTAACATTTTAATGCAATATTCTTATGAAATCAAAATTAACATCAAAAGTTCATGATGAATGAAACATCAGGAGTCAGAGACAGAAAAGCAGCCCGTGGCTATGTGGCTTTCAACGTATTCCCAGCCCCTCAGGTTCTCCTTTGTAAAGTGGGGCCTCACCTATCTCATAGGGGTCGTTAAGACCAAAGAAGTTCTTGTTTGCAAGAGCATTTGATAAACTGTAGCTTAAGGGGTCCTTGAAATGTATAACAGGAAGTAGAATAATAATAACTAGAAATCGTTGTAGAAGGAGATATACTTGGAGAAGGAAGGAGAGAAAAGGCAGGAGAGAGGAAAGGGCTGGAGGGATGGGGCAGGCTGTGTGCTGGGAAGTGGGCAGAGCCCAGATCTCAGATGCTGACCTGAATTCAACTCTCTTCTCAGTTGTTTATAGTCTGTAGAACTTTGGCCCATTTTGCAACCTCTCTGAGACTCAGTTTTCTCATTCTTAAAATGGGGACAATAATGGATTGACTATGTGAAGCAATGTGTGGACAACACCCAGTATGGTCTGGTACACACTAGGTATTAACCCTTTTCACCACACACACCCCCCCCCCACACACACACCTCCCTGGATACTTACACCCACACCCCAAATTTCTCCTGTGAAAAGAATGAGTAAGAAGAAGAGAAACAGGAGAGGCAGGAAGAATATAAACCAAGATTGGAAGAGGTAAGAGAAGAGAATAGGAAGGAAAAAGAGAGAGAGAGGAAAGGAAGTAAGAAGGAAAGAAAGAAAAGAAAGTAGGAACTCTCAGTCCTGTCCTAACCTGAGAACTCTCATAGGGAAGTCAGTTCAAGCTTCTTAGGAAACACTCAAGGAAAGAATTAAGGTCAATAATATTTAAGATTTATCTGTGATGACAGATAAATCAGATAGCTCTGATTCATGTGTTTGCCTGATGAAGAATATTCTAAAACATGCCTTCACTTATATATCCATTCTCTCAAGGGTAGACACTTAAATTATTTAAAGGAGCTTCGACTGTATCAGCAATACTTCATTTTTTAAGTTGGGTGGAAGGTATGGAGAAGTTCAATCTACTGGTCTCTTTTTTTCTGCGTCTGAAACATTTGAGCTCATCTAGAACGCCTACTGATTCAGCCAAATTTCCAGACCTCGCCCTTCAGTTCAGAGGCAGGCAGGGTTTCTAGGTCGGATGAGATACATCTACTTGAAGACTTGGAGTACAGTGGGCACATTGCAGGTGTCTGCCCGGCAGCCACTCTGTCCCATAGTGGGGACAGGGCCCATAGTGGCTCTGTCTAGCCCACGGGAATGGAGGTCGAGCCACACTGATTGAAATACAGCTAGCAGGCCTGCAGCTTCCCAGGCAGACCCCACCACCTGAGATCTTGTCCTGCCTGGAAGCTCCAAGGCCAGGCCCCACAGGCAGTTCCAGACCCAGAGCTGGGATTTCATGGAAGCCTTGGAGAAGGCAATGGCAACCCATTCCAATACTCTTGCCTGGAAAATCCTATGGATGGAGGAGCCTGCTAGGCTGCAGTCCATGGGGTCGCTAAGAGTTGGACACGACTGAACGACTTCACTTTCACTTTTGGATGAGAGATGCTTCAGGGAAAATAGTTTTCTCCATTAACAGCTGAGCTCCTCTGAATCAAATCTCTGTTCCTTTTATAATGGAGCAAAGAGAGGAAATGCTGTAAGCTTGGGGGGATGACAGTCACAGTTGATCCCCTGGAAGCTGGTCTGTGCATTTCCTTCCTAAGGAACTGGAGAAATAAGAAGTGCCAAGAATCCAAAAGAATAAAGACTCTGAAACAGTTCCTGTTTGCCTTTGGAATGTCTTGCTCTTCCCCTCCTCTCCTCCAGTAGATCTGTCTCTTAAAGACTGTTTACTTTGGCTACACTCAAAATTGGTCTGCATCCCCCAGCATCCACCTGCTCTGTGGGGTGATTATGTTCCCTTGGGCAGCTATAGGGGCTGAGTTCTAGCCTCCAACAGACAGCCTGTTACATGGACAATCCACTAAACCATGACTTGGGGCTAGGATTTAGGGCAGGGACTGCTGCTGCTGCTGCTGCTGCTGCTGCTGCTGCTGCTGCTGCTGCTGCTAAGTCACTTCAGTCGTGTCCAACTCTGTGTGGCCCCATAGACGGCAGCCCACCAGGCTCCCCCATCCCTGGGATTCTCTAGGCAAGAACACTGGAGTGGGCTGTCATTTCCTTCTCCAATGTATGAAAGTGAAAAGTGAGGGCAGGGACTAGAATGAGGCAAATGAGGTTTTCCTTGGACACAAAGGTTAAGGGGGCACCAAAAACTCAGATATTTAGACAAGTAATATTTTAAGGAAATATTTTAAAAAAATAAAAATGAATTTGAAAAATCCATGATGAACAAAATATCAATATTTCAAATAAAGACAGAATCTATGCAGAATAGAAGAAACAGTAGAGTTTTACAGCCAAGCAAAAGCTTAAAGAGTTCATCACCATTAAACCAGTTTTATGAGAAATGTTAAAGGGGGTTCACTAAGTAGAAAAGAAAAGGCCACAACTGTCTTAGAAATAAGACAATTGCACAGGTCAGTATCTTACAGGTAAAAGAAAACACAAGTAAAGGTAGTGGATCAACCACTTATAAAACTATTAGGAAGGTTAAAGAAAAAAAGTAGTAAAATCATCTATATCTACAGTAAGTTAACAAAGGTACAAAATTGAAACTTATAAAATATTATGTGAAAAACAAAATGTGGTGGGGGGTTAAAAGTTAAAATATATGGCTGTTATAATGCATTCAAGTTTAAGACACTGTCAACTTAAAACAATACATCCCCCACCCCAGCCCCCCACACATTCCTACCTCTTGGTAACCATAAACCAAAAACCTAAAATAGATACACAAAAAGGAAAGTGAAAGGGATCAAAACATAATACTAGTCATCAAACCACAAGGGAAGAGAGCAAGAGAAGAAACAAAGAACTACAAAAAAAAAAAAAAAATCAGAAAACAAAATAGCTAGAAGCACATACCTATAAATAACTACTTTAAATGTAAATGGACTAAATGTTCCAATTAAAAGACACAGAGTAGCTGAATGGTTAAAAAAAAACCACCAAGATCCATATATATGCTGCTTATGAAAGACTCACTTCAGATTTAAAGACACACACAGATTAAAGTGTGGGGATGGAAAAAGATAGTCCATAAAAATGGAAATGAAAGCTGAAGGAGCAATACTTACATCAGATCAAACAGATTTTTAAACAACGGCCCTAAAAAGAGACCAAAAAACAGATTGTATAATGATAAAGGGATCAATCCAACAAGAAGATATAACACTTATATGTGCATGCAACATAAGAATACCCAAATACATAGAACAAATATTAACAGATATAAAGGGAGAAAGTAATAGTAAAACAACAATAGTAGGGGACTTTAACATTCTACTTACATCAACGGACAGGTCATCCAGGCAGAAAATGAACAAGGAAACATTGGCCTAGGGGACACAATAAACCAACTGAATTTAATATATATGGAACATTTCACCCAAAAGTAGCAGAATACACATTCTTATCAAGTACATGTGGAACACTCTCAAGAATAGATCACATGCTAGGCCACAAAACAAGTTTCTATAAATTTAAGAAGACTGAAATCATATAATCTTTTCTGACCACAGTGGTATGAGACTAGAAATTAACTACCAGTTAAAAACTGGAAAAAAAAAAAAACAAAAACCATGAACACATGTAGTCTAAAGCATATACTACTAAAAAGCCAATGGCTCGTTGAAGAAATCAGAGCAAATCAAAAAATACCTTGAGACAATGGGAAATATATTAAAAAATCTGTGGGATACAGCAAAAACAGTTCTAAGAGGGAAATTTATAGTGATGCAGGCCTACCTCATGAAACAAAGAAAAAAAACCTCAAATAAACAACCTAACCTTACATCAAAAGGAACAAGAAAAAAGAAACCTACGTTATTAGAAGGAAAGAAATAATAAAGATAAGAGAAGAAAAAAAAAATGAAATAGAGACCAAAAAAATAACTTAAAAATATCAATGAAACTAAGAGCTAGTTCTTTGAAATGATACACAAAATAGACAAACCTCAGCCAGACTTAGCAAAAAGAGAAAGAGAGTCCAATCAATAAAATCAGTGGGAAAGAAAAAGTTACAACTGATATCACACAAACACAGAGGATCATAAGAAACTACTATTACTCTGAACAATTACATGCCAACAAATTGGACAACCTAGAAGAAACAGATAAATTCCTAGAAATATATAATCCTCCAAGACTGAATCAGAAATAAAACATCAAACCAGACCAATTACCAGTAATGAGATGGAACCAGTAATAAAGAAAAGTCCAACATCAGATGGCTTCACAAGTGAATTCTACCAAATATTTAAAGAATAGTGAACACTTATCCTTCTCAAAATATTCCAAAATACTGAAGAGCAAGAAATGCTTCCAAACTGATTCTGCAAGGCCAGCATCACCCTGAACTGAAAATCAGACTAAGACACCACAAAAAAAGAAAATTACAGGCCAATATCACTGATGAATATGAAAGCAAAAATTCTCAACAAAATATTCACAAACAGAAAGCATTTAGAAGAATCATATACCATAATCAAGTGGGATTTATCCCAGGGACTCAAGGATGGCTCAATGTCTACAAATCAATTAATATGATATACCATATTAACACTTTGGCCACCTGATGCGAAGAGCTGACTCATTTGAAAAGACCCTGATGCTGGGAAAGATTGAGGGCAGGAAGAGAAGGGGATGATAGAGGATGGCATCACCAACTCAATGGACATGGGTTTGGGTGGACTCCGGGAGTTGGTGATGGACAGGGAGGCCTGGCGTGCTGCGGTACATGGGGTTGCAAAGAGTTGGACACGACTGAGCGGCTGAACTGAACTGAACTGAACCACATTAACAAAATGAAAGATAAAAGTTATATGATCACCTCAATAGATCTAGAAAAAGGGTTTGATAAAAACTCTTAACAAAGTGTGTTTAGAGGGAACACACCTCAATAAAGATCTTATACGACAAATCCATGCCATTATCATACTCAACGGTGAAAAACTGAAACATTTCCTTTAAGATCAGGGAAAAGATAAGGATACCCACTCTAACCACTTTTATTCAAACTAGTATCAGAAGTTCCAGCCACAAAAATCAGAGAAAAAAATAAACAAAAGGAATCTAATTTAAGTAAAACTGTTACTGTTTGCAGATGACATTATACTTTATATAGAAAAACATAAAAACTCCACCAAAAAACTATTAGAACTAATCGATCCAGTAAAGTTGCAGGTACAGAATTAATATACAGAAATCCATGGCATTTCTATACATTAATAATGAACTATCAGAAAGAGAAATTAAGAAAACAATTCCACTTATGAAAGAAATTGAAGATGACAGAGACAAATGGAAAGACATACCTTGCTCACAGATTGAAATAATTAACACTGCATACCACCCAAGGCAATCTACAGATTTAATACAATCCCTATCAAACTACCAATGGCATTTTTCACAGAACTAAAACTAATAAACCTAAAATTGGTATGGAACCTCTAAAGACCAAAATAGCCAAAACAATGTTGAGAAAGAAGAACAAAGCTGGAGGTTATTTGCTCATGATTTCATACTACAAGTCTATAGTATGGTATTGGCACCAAAAAGAAACATATATCAATGAAACAGAATTGATGTTCAAGAAATAAACCCTTGCTAATATGGTCAATTAATATATGACAAAGGAGGCAACTATATACAAAGTTGAAGACAGCCTCAACACATGATACCAGGAAAACTGGAAAGCTCATGCAAAAGAATGAAACTGGACCACTTTCTCATATCATGTAAGAAAATAAACTCAAAATAGATTAAAGACTTGAATTTAAGACCTGAAACCATAAAAATTCTAGAAGGAAACATAAGCAGCATACTCTTTGACACTGGTTGTAGCAATATTTGGGGGGAATCAGTCTCCTTAGGCAAACAAAACAAAAGAAACCAAATGGGACTACATCAAACTAAAAAGCTTTCACACTGCAAAGGAAACCATCAACAAACAAAAGGCAGCCTATTGAAGGGGAGGAAATATTTGCAAATGACATCCAGTAAGGGATTAAGACGAAGAAGGCAATGGCACCCCACTCCAGTACTCTTGCCTGGAAAATCCCATGGATGGAGGAGCCTGGTAGGCTGCAGTCCATGGGGTCGCTGAGAGTCGGACACGACCGAGCGACTTCACTTTCACTTTTCACTTTCATGCACTGGAGAAGGAAACGGCAGCCCACTCCAGTGTTCTTGCCTGGAGAATCCCAGGGACGGGGGAGCCTGGTAGGCTGTTGTCTATGGGGTCACACAGAGTCGGACACGACTGAAGCAACTTAGCAGCAGCAGCAGCAGCAGCAGCAGGAAAGGATTAAGATCCAAAATACATAAAGAACTAATGAAACTTAATATAAAAAGCAGAATCTTATTTTAAAAAGGGCAGAGAACCTGAATAAACATTTTTCCAAAGAAGACATACAAATGGCTAACAGACACATGAAAAGATGTTCAATGTTATTCACCATCAGAGAAATATTCATCAAAAGCACAATGAAATGTCACCTTACAGCTACCAGAATGGTTACTATCGAAAAGACAACAAACAATGAGTGTCAATAATGATGTGGAGAAGTGAGAACTCTCATGTCCTATCAGTGGGATGGCCATTGATATAGTCACTGTGGAAAATGACATGGAGTTTCCCCAAAAAATTAAAAAAAAAAAAAAAACTATCATAGGATACAGCAATTTCATTCTGGGTATTTTTCCAAAGAAAACAAAAACACTAATTTGGAAATATACACACCTCTATGTTATCACAGCATTATTTACAAAAGCAAAGATATGAAAACAACCCGTTTCCATCAATAGATGAATGAATAGAAAAGTTGCAGTATATGTATATGGTGGAATATTATTCAGCTGTAAAAAAGAATGACTTGCTATTTGTCCACAAGGATGAATCTAGAGGACATTATACTAAGTGAAATAAATCGGACAAAGAAAAGCAATTACCATATGATATCAATTACATGTGGAATGTAAAAAACAAATGGACAAACAAAATGAAAACAGACTCATAAAAATAAGAACAAATGGGTGGTTGTCAGAAGGGTGGAGGGTTCAGAGTGGGCCAAATAGGTGAGGGAATTAACGGATGCAAACTGCCAGTTACAAAATGAATAAGTCATGGGAATGTAATACACAGCATAAAAATATGGTCAATAATACTGTAATAACTTTATATGGGGATAGATGGTTGGTAGATTTCTATTGGTAATCATTTTGTAATGTATTTAAATGTCAAATTACTTCATTGCATACCCCAAACTAACACTGCAGATCATCTGTATTTCAACTAAATAATTAAATACAAATTTAAAAATAAAATTCAGGTAATCCAGCTATAGAACCTACCTCCTTAGCAACTATTCTCTAATGATATTATGTCCTTGTACACATTGCTATATTTAAAATGGATAACCAACAAGGACCTAATGCATAGCATGGGGGTAAAAAAAGAGTATAGTTGTATGTTCAATAGTGTGGATGTATACTGTTTATAATAGCCAGGACATGGAAACAACCTAGATGTCCATCAGCAGATGAATGGATAAGAAAGCTGTGGTACATATACACAATGGAGTATTACTCAGCCATTAAAAAGAATACATTTGAATCAGTTCTAATGAGATGGATGAAACTGGAGCCAATTATACAGAGTGAAGTAAGCCAGAAAGAAAAACACCAATACAGTATACTAACACATATATATGGAATTTAGAAAGATGGTAAGGATAACCCTGTATGCGAGACAGCAAAAGAGACACAGATGTATAGAATGGACTTTTGGACTCTGAGGGAGAGGGAGAGGGTGGGATGATTTGGGAGAACGGCACTAAAATATGTATACTATCATGTAGGAAACGAATCGCCAGTCTAGGTTCAATACAGGATACAGGATGCTTGGGGCTGGTGCACGGGGATGATCCAGAGAGATGAAATGGGGTGGGAGGTGGGAGGGGGCTTCAGGATTGGGAACTCATGTACACCCGTGGCGGATTCATGTCAATGTATGGCAAAACCAATACAGTATTGTAAAGTAAAATAAAATAAAAATTAAAATTAAAAAAAAATGAAAAAAAAAATAAAAAGAATAAAACACTATTCTTGTCTCAAAAAAATTATGTCTTCCTACCTAGTTTCCATTAAACATAATTTTAAATAAAACAGTTTAAAAAATCAAAATTGATGCAGAAAATCCATGATGAACAAAATATCAATATTTCAAATAAAGACAGGTCCATGCAGATGCTCGTGAGTTGAATGCAAACTGGGAAGTGCTAGGATCAGCCTTTCCTTTGTGAATCCTGGCATTAACATGGCTGGTCAGGGAAGAAAATGTTCCCTCACCCCAGAAACATGAATTTACCCAACAACAGGATGGCAAGGTCCAATTTCTACCAACTAAAGCAACCCACAACGCCAGCCCATGGACCTAGGCACAGCTTTAGGCCTCTTCTCCCTCCAAGCCACTTAGCGTCCTGCCCCTTCTCCTCTAGGACAATTCACCCTTCTCCAGCTGTGTATCTATATACATGCTTACTCATATATGGTACATACCATGCACAAACATGCATTAACTATTTACTCCAGAGGTCCCCCGTGGATGGCTGGAATCCAGTTTTATTTAACTCAATTTATTTTTGTTGTTGTTGTTGTTCTCAATTAACTACTTGCCAACATTTAAAAACGGGGAGCTCCTCACCAAAAAAAAAAATCCAAATTTCCAGCTCGTCTTTGAAAATCAAAATTTTCAGCTTGACTTGAAAAATCTAAATGTTTGGAAACTGGTAACACAAACAACAATAATAATAATTTCTTTTATTGAGAATATACTAAATGCTGAGCACAGTACTCAGTACTTTATATTAATATGTCTTTTTTCTGTTTTAAAAACTGTCAAAGCAATTCTGTATTTACTATTTGCATTTAACAGATGAATCCGAAGCTCAGAACACTTAAATAACTTGTCCCAAATCACTTAGGTAATAAGAAGCTTGACCAGATTCAAACCAAAGGAATTGACTCTAAAGCATGAGCTCTTATTCCTCGGTATCTTCCATCATCCTGGGCCATGGACTAAATTACTGTTTTTCAAAAGGGCCTTTTAGGCCCTGGGTGTGTATTATGGCGGGTGGGGAGCATCCCCACTCCCACCAAGAGGCTGGTTCAACCCCCAGAGCCCCTGTTTATCAGAGCAGTTCTTTCTTTCTTTCTTTCTTTTTTTTTTTAAACTATTTTATATATTGGTGTCCTGCTCAAGAATCCCTTTTGGAAAAGGAATCCCATTACTCAGAAACAAAAAACAAAGCCCCAAACCCAAATGACCTTTTTATCTTTTGTCCACACACTGTGGTTTTCTGGATCAGCAGGAAAACTTCTTCTCCTGTTTCAAACATACCAGATATCTCTCCATATTATCACAACACTCTGGTTCAGCACTTGGGTGCTGGTTGGGCCACTTTTAAAACTGGTGAAAGGCCAGGCATCCAGAGACTTAGAAGCCATGTACCTTCCTCACAGACCTGCTGTGGGCAGAGAGAGGCAGTCTGAAACTGTGCTGAGGCTAACACAGGGTAGACAGGATGATGGGGTAGGGGCAGCAGGAGCTAAAATCCAGAGACCAGTAGAGAGGCTGTCCCTTTGCTTCTCTGAATTGCAGCCTGGCATAGCTATCTGTGAATTGAGGGCATTCTTTATGGAATGTTAGAAGAGGTAGCCTCAAAGACTGTATAGAGTAGTGAAAAAAGCCCAGGAAGGAGCCAGAGCTGAGCTCAGTCACTGCACGGCACTTTACGACCTTGGACATATATCACATGGGCATCACTCGCTTCTTTCTATGCACCTTGCCCCAAAGTCCTAGGGACATACGGTGAACACTCGAAAAAGCGTAAAGTGACATGAGAATGGACATTGTGTTTAAATCACACGTATATGATCTGACCAAGAAAACTGAGAAACAGTGAGAGCTTCCAGTCCCTTTTTGAAGACAAGATGCTGGGTGTGCCAATGTGATTTCAGCCTTGGATTCCAGGGCCATCCACTTATCAATCACTCCTAAATCCATAACCCATTCAGATTTCTCTCCGAGATTCCAACCCATGGTTCATCTTCTGTATTGAACAGCTCCATGTGGATGTCCTGCAGACTTCCCCAGCAATTTCTAGTACTTCCCTGGTGGTCTGGTGGTTAAGACTCCGCACTCCCAATGCACAGGCACAGGTGCAATCCCTGGTTGGGTAAGATCCCACATGATGCATGGCACAGCCAAAAAAACACAAAACCTCCTTCCCCTCACAATTCCCAAAATGGAACTCACCCACCTGTCTCTGAAACCTGCTCCTTCAGCACTGCTCTAACTCTGTGCCTTGGGGAACGCCATGCACAGCTCCCAGAAACCTAGGAGCCATCCTGGACCGCTTCCCTGTTCCATGTCTCATGTTTAATCAATGTTAGGGTTCTGTGGTTTCAATCCACTCCTTAAAAATCACTAACGAAAAAGTGTATGGAAAACATTTCCATCAGATATGCAAGTTAGACTGTGCTGTAACAATATCAAGAACTGATTATCAACATCTTGGCAATTTGATAATTTCTCTGTTCCCTAGAAATCCACATATTTGGGGGTTTGTTTACAGAAGCTGTGAAACGAAATCTCTTGCTATGCATCTGAGAACTTTCTGAGTTTCACTTAATTTCTTCTTGCCAGACTGACACGCCTTCAAATCCTTGTTTTAGGTCCCCTGTATTTTGCTATGACCTTCCATACCCTCCACTCATCAGTGGCCCTGGTGTTGAAATCTTCTTCTACTGACAGTACCTGAAAAAAAATCTGTTACTAAAAGGGTATCCATGCCTGATGTTAAGAGGTAGGAAAAGCGTGGGGTTTTTATTTTCCATGTTTGATCAACATTTTAACTTCCTTATTTCCAAAGTTTCCAAACTCTGGGCAACTGGTTAATCTACTTCAATTATAGTACTTCCCTGTACATCTTCTCTCATTTTCAAACATAGGTAGATGATTCAAAATGGGTTAAGATTTTTCCTGGTACCTCCACCGCAGAAAGTGCGAAGACCTTCGTTCAAGCCTTAACTCTACCATTTACAAGCTTATGTCCTTGGACCAACTACCAAACCTCTCTAAACTTCACCTTTCTCCTCTGCAAAGCAAGAATGACTCCAACCTCACTTCTCACTCTCTGCCTTGGGCATGGGAGGCACTGCATAAATGTTGATACCCTTCCCAAATAGTTCTGCTATTAATTATACCCAGGATCACACAAGAGTCTCTATGGAATCTCAGCAGATTGAAACGATTTTCTAGGATAATGACTCTCCACTGTTAGTAGGAACAGTTGCCAGCCAGTCTCAATGCCTACACTCACTCGAGCAGCTAAAACTTTTAAGACTCCTTTCCAATAATAGGACTGTTCGCTTCCTCCCCTGCAAAGTAGTATGCACCACACTCTGCTCATTCTCATGGCTTTTGGGAGGGGAAAACCTCATCCCACATAGAAAACCGAGTCACTGACCTCTCAGGACTCTGGGTCCAGAATTCAGCTGGAGGAACCATCCATGGAAATAACATCATATGGAGAAGTAGGAGTGCGATGTGCAAAGTGAGGAGTCCAAAAATTTTAGAGGAAGCAAAATGTAAGAAGCTGGGGGCGTGACTATCCTAGCTTGGCAGTTGGACATGGTATAGATTTCCCCAAACTGATTCCTTACCTTTTGCCCAGTACCTGCACTCCATGGCGATGTTTCACAGCTAGTACCTCCTTTTATCTTTTCAATCATCCTGAGAAGTTGGCAAATATTATTATGCCAGTTTTTTTCAGAAGAAGAAACTGACGAGAGAATGCCCAGATCACAAGAACTAACACATAATGGAGCTCGGACTTAATGTGGGGTTTCTGATTCTAACATCTTTCTACCACATTCCCTGCCTCTCATATAGCTGGGGAAGAGGAAGATTCAAACAATCTCCAGGGGAACATAAGCTCAGTGTCACAGAGGGAAAGCACTGGACTGGAGTACATATAGGAGACCTGGCCTCTTTTCCCAACCGTTAACTCTGGAGATGTCAGTCTCCTTACCTCTGCAGGGAACAGGCAGCAATAAATGATTCAAAGTTCCCTTTCATGTTTCTGTTTCTTAAATGTGTATCTTTAGTTATTTTAATGTATAACTCAGCTGCTGCTGCTAAGTTGCTTCAGTTGTGTCCGACTCTACGCGACCCCATAGATGGCAGCCCACCAGACTCCTCCATCCCTGGGATTCTCCAGGCAAGAATACTGGAGTGGGTTGCCATTTCCTTCTCTGTATAACCTAGAAGAAATGCCAAAAAAAAAAAAATTGAGGTATATCACAAGTTCAGCAGCATTTATGGTATTTTTGACCTAATGTGACCACTGTGGCTGAATTTAAAAGTTGGGATGTTCATTCACAGCTTAGGCCTCATTAAACTTCAATAACATTTCTGCATCTCAGTTTCCTAAAATGAAAAACAGGGATGACAGTTTCCTACTTCTTGCTCCCTGCCATCTTGCTTTTTCCTAGCCTCCCAACACCAGGCAGGGAAGGGGAGCTGCTAATCTGATCGGTCAGCATCTGGGATCAGAGATAGAACTTTATGCAGCTGGCCCTCTGTATCCACTGGTTTCATGTCTGCATATTCAACCAGAGTGGATCAAAAACATTTGGAAATAAATTCCAAAAATTTCCAAGAAGCAAAACTTGACTTCACCACTTGCCAGCAATTATTTACATAGCATTTACATTGTATTAGGTATTATAAGTAATCTAGAGATGATTTAAAGGATACAGGAGATTATATGTAAACACTATACCTTTTGCCATAAAGGACTTGAACATCTATGGACTTTGGTATCTCCAGTGTCCTGCAACTAATGCCCTGTGGATACCATGGGACAACTGTAATTAGGGGCAGGATGCCATCCCCGGGAGTGGTTCTCTTTTAAATTATATGCAGTTGGCTGAGCAAGTGGACTCAGCCCTCTCTCTTACTCACTGCATCCTCTGTGTTAAGTGCCTAAGAAGGTGGGTTAGTAGTCACCTTATTTTCTCTGTTCCTTTGTCATCTTTACTCCATGCATCCTTTTAGAGGGTACTAAGAGCACAAGGTGTTGGAGAAGACTCTTGAGAGTCCCTTGGACTGCAAGGAGATCCAACCAGTCCATTCTGAAGGAGATCAGCCCTGGGTGTTCTTTGGAAGGAATGATGCTAAAGCTGAAACTCCAGTACTTTGGCCACCTCATGCGAAGAGTTGACTCATTGGAAAAGACTCTGATGCTGGGAGGGACTGGGGGGCAGGAGGAGAAGGGGACGACAGAGGATGAGATGGCTGGATGGCATCACTGACTCGATGGATGTGTGTTTGAGTGAACTCTGGGAGATGGTGATAGACAGGGAGGCCTGGCATGCTGCGATTCATGGGGTCGCAAAGAGTCAAACATGACTGAGCAACTGAACTGAACTGACTGAAGAGCCCAAGATTTAGATTCAGGAAGAAGTAAGAGGTTTTGATTAGACCTCAAGGCCAGTTTTCATTCCAATCCCAAAGAAAGGCAATGCCAAAGAATGTTCAAACTACTGCATGATTGCACTCATCTCACATACTAGCAAAATAATGCTCAAAATTCTCCAAGCCAGGCTTCAACAGTACGTGAACCATGAACTTCCAGATGTTCAAGCTGGATTTAGAAAAGGCAGAGGAACCAGAGATCAAATTGCCGACATCTGTTGGATCATCAAAAAAGCGAGAGTTCCAGAAAAAATCTATTTCTGCTTTATTGACTATGCCAAAGCCTTTGACCATGTGGATCACACTTGTGGAAAATTCTGAAAGAGATGGGAATACCAGACCACCTGACCTGCCTCCTGAGAAATCTGTAAGCAGGTCAAGAAGCAACAGTTAGAACTGGACGTGGAATAACAGGCTGGTTCCAAATCAGGAAAGGAGTATGTCAAGGCTGTATATTGTCACCCTGCTTATTTAACTTATACGCAGAGTACATCGTGCAAAATGCCAAGTTGGATGAAGCAAAAGTTGGAATCAAGATTGCCAGGAAAAATATCAATAACCTCAGATATGCAGATGACACCACCCTTATAGTGAAAGCAAAGAGGAACTGAAGAGACTCTTGATGAAAGTGAAAGAGGAGAGAGAAAAAGTTGGCTTAAATCAACATTCAGAAAATGAAGATCATGGCATCCAGTCCTGTCACTTCATGGCAAATAGATGGGGAAACAATGGAAACAGTGAGAGACTTTATTTTGGGGGGCTCCAAAATCACTGCAGGTGGTGACTTCAGCCATGAAATTAAAAGACACTTGCTCCTTGGAAGAAAAGCTACGATAAACCTAGATAGCATATTAAAAAGCAGAGACATTACTTTGCCAACAAAGGTCCATCTAGTCAAAGCTATGCTTTTTCCAGTAGTCATGTATGGCTGTGAGTTAGACTATAGACAAAGCTGAGCGCTGAAGAATTGATGCTTTTGAACTGTAGTGTTTGAGAAGACTCTTGAGAGTCCCTTGGACTGCAAGGAAATCTACCCAGTCAATTCTAAAGGATATCAGTCCTGAATATTCATTGGAAGGACTGATACTGAAGCTGAAACTCCAAAACTTTAGCCACCTGATGCAAAGAACTGACCATTGGAAAAGACTCTGATGCTGGGAAAGATTGGAGGCGGGAGGAGAAGGGGACGACAGAGGATTAGATGGATGGAGGCATCATTAACTCAATGGACAGGAGTTTGAGCAAGTTCTGGGAGTTGGTGATAGACAGGGAAGCCTGGTGTGCTGCAGTCCATGGGGTCACAAAGAATTGGACAGGACTGAGTGACTGAATTGAACTGAGACATATATACAAATCCTATATATGCATATATTTTCAAATCACCCACTTCTTTGGTATAGGGTACGGTATTCTATTATCATCCTGGGATAATCTCCCAAGGAGCCATTTTATCTGAGCACACAGTTCTATTTAATCCAGTTTCTGATGACTAGTCTCAGGGGCAACCTTATGCAATAGATATTGGCTATGACACAAGGCTTCTCTACTTAAATGTGCAAACTGAGATCCAGAAAGACAAACAGTACCTTCTCTTCTACACATGCCTGTGTATGTGGGGGTGGAATATGACGTTGGTAGTGAAGAAGCCAAATCTTTCGAAAGTCTTCATCCTCTTCTTTTTCTGAGATGATGCTGGAATTTACATGTGCGTCAAACAAAAAAGAAGAGGGACTTTTTCTTGGAAGCTACAAAAGATCACTTCATTTTATTTTTGAGCACTGCAAAACACACATCAAACAGGACATGTGTCTAAGAAGATTTGACATATCTATTACCCATGATCTTTTGTGTTAAAAGAAACGAGCCACAGAAATATAGTTGCTGCCAAAAAAAATGTTGTCTGAACCTCTTTTCACTTCCTCCCTGCAAGGATGACCTGGGCTTCATCAAATCATCACCAGAAGACAAAATCTGTTGCTTTAGGGCAGACAGGCCAATGGAGGTTTGGTTGACATCGTCGCCTTGATGTGGTCACAGAGGTTGATCATGCGGCTGTTGGTTAAAAATGACAATCATCTAAGGAAAGTATACAAACAGTGTCTCTACTTTCTTGGAACTAGGGCTTGGCTTCCTTGGACCATCTTACCCTTCCTTCCAGCTTCAAAAAAAGGAAATGTTAGATATTCAATTTGGTGTTTGCCTAAGGATACTTCAACAAGTCTCCTGATGAGGTATTTATTTCTGAGAAGGCAGCCTATGACTCAGTTTGATTCTAACAAAAACAAATCTACCTAAACCAGTAGGGGAAAGAGGACTTATTAACAAAGGTCAACTAGAGTAAATATCAACTCTGTCTGAAAATAAGGCTTTCTGTCAAAGCTACGGGAGCAACTGAAAGGCATAAAACGATTTTTGGGTTCCGAAGAAGACCTGAAGACTCCACCTATCTTGCTGGTCTTCAGACTTCAGGGAGTAAAGCAGCATTTGCACGCATGCATGCTCAGTCATGTCTGACTCTTTGCGACCCCATGGTCTGTAGCCCTCCATGCTCTTCTGTCCATGGGATTCTCTAGGCAAGAATATTAGGGTGGGTTGCCATGCTCTCCTCCAGGGGATCTTCCCAACCCAGGGATGGAACCCACATCTCCAGCATTGGCATGTGGATTCTTTACCACTGAGCTGCATGAGAAGTCCAATTTTGCATAGTGTCAGCAAAAGTTTCTTCTTCAGAAATTTTGGCGGGTGATGGTGGTGAGGAGTGTCAGGAATATAAGACGGATTGTGAGGGGATCAAATGTTCTGTCCTTATGCTCCCAAAGAGGCCCTTTCTCAATCATATTCTTAAACCCAGAGTGGTTAAGATGATTATAACGGATGTTAAAAGCAGTCAGAAAGCAAAACAGTGAACCGCATAGTCTTACCCTGGGCTTGCAACATTAGAATCGGTCTAGAACCATTTAATATTTTCCCTTGATCCCCAAAGAGACACCAGTGCCAGAGCCAGTGTAGGAAGAAATGTATTCAAAACCTTTCTTTGGGGTGTGGTAACTTCCTATTTTGCTCCTGGCTCCTAGAGTGCATCTTATTGTTGTGCTGAGAAGGTCTGGGGGACTTCCCTGGTGGTTTAGTGGTTGAGGATTTGCCTGCCAATGCTTGACCCCTGGTGTGGGAAAGATCCCACGTGCTGAGGAGCAACTGAGTGGGTATGCCACAACTACCGAGCCCTGTGCCAACTGCTGAGCTGGCCATGCCACTATGGAAGCCCATGTGCCCAGAGCTTGTGCTCCACAATAAGAGGAGCCACCCAGCGAGAACCTGTGCACTGAAGTGAAGAGTAGCCGCTGCTCGCGGCAACCAGAGGGAGACCTCGCTCAGCAATGAGCACCCAGGGCAGCCAAAAATGAGGAAGTAAAATAAAATAAAGGAAGGCCTGGGAAGTCCTGCTCCAACCCCACCTTATTTGTTATCTCTGGTGAACGATCTTCGGTCATTTTATCTTTGTTCTTATGTATATGTTGTGTCTTTTGTCTGGCTTTTTTGAGATATTTTTGAATTATTTTTCTTTAATTTTCATTTAACAATCATGCACCTGATATGATTTTTTTTTTTGTTTTCCTGTTTTTGTTTTTTTTTGTTTTTGTGTTTTTTTTTTTGTCTTTCTGTTTTTCCCTCTGGGATTTACTGGGTTCCTTCGATTTATGGATTGACATTATTAATCAAATTCAGCCAAAACTTTCTTAAATATTTTTGCTCCATGAGTTCTCTATTCTCCTGAATAACATGTGTGTGAGACTGCTCATTTTCCTATAGGTAACTGGGTCTCTGTTGTGTTTTTTCAAGGTTTTTTTCTCCCCCCTTTTCAGTTTGGTGATTTCTGTTGACTTTTCTTCAGGTTACCTGATCTTTCCTTCTGCCATCTCCAGACTCATGTCATTTACTTACCCAGTGTTTTTCCAGATATTCTG
Organism: Oryx dammah; assembly: GCF_014754425.2. Taxonomy (NCBI): domain Eukaryota; kingdom Metazoa; phylum Chordata; class Mammalia; order Artiodactyla; family Bovidae; genus Oryx; species Oryx dammah. The sequence continues at coordinate 93,381,442 of NW_024070213.1, forward strand.
TTCTTTATTCCAGATACTGTATTTTTCAGTTCTGTGATTTCCAAAACATTCTCTTTTTCTCAGCATTTTCATATCTTTCTCCAAAACCCCATGGCTTCACAAATGATATCAATTTTGTGTAAATTATTTAACATAGTAGTAATTTTAAAGTCTTCATATGCTAATTTTAATATCTGCTTTGTCTGTGGGCCTCCTTTTATTTCAGTTCTTTTGTGTGTGTGTGTGTGTGTCTTTATTATGGGTCCCACTTTTCTGCTTTTTTGTGACTCTGGTAGTTGTTATTGTATACTAGACACCGTACCTGACACACTGTGGACATCTAAATTCTGCTATCTTCCTCTGATGAGTATTGGCATTCTGTTCCAGAAGGCAGCTAAATGTCTCGTGGATAACATTACTCCTCTGCAAGCTTGTTTCTGGGTTTTGCTAGGCTAGTTACATTTTAATTTTATCCTTAGTCCTAGGCTCATAGTCCTTAGCTCAGAGTCCTGAGATATGGTCCTTATATCTAAGGCATGACACTGCTGGCAAATCACAGAAATGCAAGACATATTTATCAAACCCCTCTAATTTAGTAGTTTTTAACTTCAAACTCTGTCTCCTTAGCACCAGGCAGCTGCTGAAATCTCTGATCAGTTCTTTCAGCCATCCAGCTGTTGTTTTCTGCTCTGTTCCTTGGAATCTTGCCCTGTGCATTTGAAGAGTCAGCCAAGCTTTTGAGAAGATTTTGTACATAGATCTGGGGGCTCCCCAGCACCATCACTCCTAACCTTCTGGGATTTCCCTGCTCCTTTTAATTTCCAGTTGCTCTGTAGCCTTCTAGTCCGGCTTTTAACTGTTTAGTCCAATAAGTGTGTTCTGCAGACTAGTGAATGCTTGTAGCAGAAAAGCCAATTAAATGTGATTTTAGTCCTTCTCTAGTACACTGAAGTAGACATATAAGCAGAGTTTATAATTATTATCAGTAGGATGTTTAGTCTGATAAAACTACTTGCCATTACTTGAACCTGGAAGCTTTTATATATGTTTAAATAAAAATGAAGTCATGCTATATATTTTCCTTTATAACATTTTAAAAGTTGAATAACATATTTTAGTTATTGTTCCATGTCAATATACATTAATTGACCTTATTTCCTTTGTCTGACATATGGCATTCCAAGTATTTGATGATAAGGCTGTATAACAAAGATAAACTATTAAATGGAGTTGTAGGTTATGAATTACACTTCTTTCAATGGTCTTTGAAAGGTACTAAATTACTTTCTTTTTAATGCAACTCCTTATGAAGACCAGTTATATTTGGGTATGCTGCAGCTACTGCTAAGTTGCCTCAGTCATGTCCGATTCTGTGAGACCCCATAGACGGCAGCCCACCAGGCTCCCCCATCCCTGGGATTCTCCAGGCAAGAACACTGGAGTGGGTTGCCATTTCCTTCTCCAATGCATGAAAGTGAAAAGTGAAAGTGAAGTCGCTCAGTTGTGTCTGACTCTTCGTGACCCCATGGACTGCAGCCTCCCAGGCTCCTCCGTCCATGGGATTTTCCAGGCAAGAGTACTGGAGTGGGGTGCCATTGGCTTCTCCGATTTGGGTATGAAGCATCATGAATTTAAATAATCCTCTGTTAATGTATTTTTTGGTTGTTTCAATTTTCCTTATCAGAAGCAATGATATAATCAACATTACGTTGAACACTTTTTTTTTTTTTTTTTTTTTTTGGTCTTTTCCAAGGAATAATTATTCTAGGGGAGGAATCACTGAATTACACTTCTTTTAATGTTCTTTGAAAGATACTAAATTACTTTCTTTTGAATGTAACTCCTTATGAAGATCAGTTATTTTTCTGGGCTCCTAATCAAAAATACTTGGATTCTACTTCAGGCATGCTTCCTGACTTTACTGGTAAAACATCATCTCCAGCTCAACCTAGCCCAGGGCTTTATTCTTTAGTGTTGCTCCATCATGAATATTCACAATTTACCTCATTCCCTTCACATCCTCTCACTTATCTTCACAATTTACATCATTCACCCAGATCTAACGGAGAAGGCAATGGCACCTCACTCCAGTACTCTTGCCTGGAAAATCCCATGGACAGAGGAGGCTGGTAGGCTGCAGTCCATGGGGTCACGAAGAGTCAGACATGACTGAGCGACTTCACTTTCACTTTTCACTTTCATGCATTGGAGAAGGAAATGGCAACCCACTCCAGTGTTCTTGCCTGGAGAATCCCAGGGATGGGGGAGCCTGGTGGGCTGCCATCTATGGGGTCACACAGAGTCGGACATGACTGAGGCGACTTAGCAGCAGCTGCAGCAGCAACAGCAGCAGCAGCAGCCCAAATCTAAAATAGACAGTTTTGTCTTTGTGAATAAAGGTCATTGCAATCTAAACCATGTAACGGCAACAACTGGTTCAAAAGAACTTTGTCAGTAAGAAATGCTCTAAAATGTCTCCAAAATTAATACTGTAGCTTCTTTACCTTCCTTAATTTTAAAAAGTAACCACTAAGACAGTAAATAAAATACTGGGCCATTTTCCTAGTAAAATATATGTAAAGGAAGAGTTAAAGGTAGGAAACTAAACATACACATTTTCCTGTACTTTCTCTGAATTCTCACTAACTAACATAAAGAAATTTCTTTTTATAAGACATAAATCTAAGAGGGAAAAGATAACTGGAGGGAAAATGATAACCACAAAGTGTTCCAAATTAGAAAACAGAAGAAGGAAAGACAACTGACCTAGCAGACCCAGGAAAGTTATGTTCTAAGTGAGTGAGCTAAGTCATAGCCCATTTTCTCCAAAGGCTCAAGAAGTAGAAGCATCATTTGGGGATAAAGGAAAGGACAGAAGTCTAAGGGGCAGCTAGAACACTCCTCTCTACAAATCCTCTTTCCCACATTATGCAACCAGGTGAAAAATTCTGGTCTAGTTCAGCAGAAAATGGAAGTTTCTGGAGAAGAAAGTTAAAAAAAAAAAAAAAAGATCTCTGAGATGAGGACACATGGTATAGTCAAGGGTAGTAATCATTTTGAAAGCAGAAGTATTAAATACTAAATATTGAAACCCTGCACTATAGCTACTGGCCCTCTTTCATCACATAGTTTTCAGAATACAATGCAGGACATCAGAAAATTCTTCTCTGAAAACATTTGACAAGTCACAAGAAAAGATCTAAAGATACTGACATTGGTTATCCAATTAAACAGCCCAGTCTTATCCTCCTATGTGTGATCTGGTGGTCTTCAAGGCCCATCCACAATACAGAGCTACCATTAAGCTTTTTAGTGCCCCAATTTAAAACACAAATGACAGCCAAGAATCACAAGACATTTGAAGAAATTATCAAACATAAAAGAGATGAAAAACAAAGAGGCTAAAGTAATTTGAAGGTGAAAACTATCAGAGAACTAAGAAAATACATTGTAAACATAAAGCAATAGGATGGTATTTTAAAAGAAGTAGTCATAAAAAGTCTTAGAAATGAAAAAATATGACATAACTTGAAAATCCAATAAAAAGGTTGGGAGAAAAATTTGATAAAACTCCAAAGGCCAACAAAAATGACAGAATATAGGAGAGAAAAGATAACATTTAAAGACCAAGCCAGGAAGTCTGAAACCTAAACCCAGTATGAGCCATAGAAAGAAGGAAAAAAAGAAAACAGAGGAAATGAAATCACAAAAGGAAGGTGAGATGACTCCATAGTGACTTCACAGTGAGAAGGCAGTAGATAATGCTAAGGCTGGAAAACAATCACTGGCTCAAATATTTTTTGAATTAGTAAATAAATAAAACAATGCTCTTAAACTAAGTCCTGTAGGCAAATGAAGTCATATTATACGACACCCCTTCTGGAATACTAGGGTCCTGGGATGCAGAACCCAGAACAGTACATACTGTCCAACTAGGGTGAAGGGCTCAAGAAATGGCTCCTCAATGCCAGTGCTGCTGAACTGGGATCTTGAACTTGGGGTATTGCTTCTAGCCTACAAGCTGTTTTGCATCACGCCAACCTTTTTCTTCCCACTTCCATAGTCACTGACCCGCACTCGTAAAACATCATTATGGATAGCTTTCACCCTGTAACTTATAGCTGTAGTTCATGGACCAATGGGCTTTATGAAGGTGACATTTTGGAGAAAAGGATCCAAAAGCCAAATAAATAGTGCAACTAAGTCACCAAAGTGTAAGGCTAAAAAAACAAAGGAAACCCAGGGCCAAGACTTGAGGCAGTGAGGGAGAGGGTGGGGAGCCAGAGTGTCCTCACAGGAAGGCTCCTTTCTCACAGCTTGCTGACCTTTCCCTTCTCATCACTTGTCACGGTTCCTAATGTCACTGGCTTGTAAGCTCTATGAGGCCAGGATCTGTGCTGCTTTTGTTGTGATGTCCCTTACCTGTGCTCAGCACTTGGTGGTTCTACAAAATTTTAAAAAAAAGAGGTTAAATGAGGGAACAAATGATCTAGCTGAGAGCAGAGAAGTCTGAAGTGGCAAGTAAGACACAGAGGCTGGAGAGATTTCCTGAACTGAAAAGAAGAGGAAGCTGTGGTGACTTGATGTGGGTCACCAGCAGCCTGAACACAAAAGGGAAGACGTTCTTACAGGTGCCAACTGTGCCTGGAGACTCTAGCAGTAAAGAGACACACACACTC
>NW_024070213.1:93386109-93471604 GCF_014754425.2 Oryx dammah
ACAGACACACAGACACAGATACACACACACACACAGACACACACACACACACAGACACACACACAGAGACAGAAACACACACACAGACACACACACAGAGACAGAAACACACACACAGACACACACACAGACACACACACACCCAGAAAGACACACACAGATACACACACACACAGAGACACATACACACACATAGACACACACAGACACAGACACATACACACAGACATACACAGACACACACATAGAGACATAAATACACACACACAGACACACACACACACACACAGACACACACACAGAAACACACACACAGAGACAGAAACACACACACACAGAAAGACACACACAGATACACACACACACAGACACAGACACACAGACACACACAGAGAGACACACACACACAGAGACACACATACACAGAGACACACACAAACATAGACATACACAGACACACATACCCAGACACACACACAGACACACACACACAGACACACACCGACACACAGAGACACCCACACACACAGAGACACACAGACACATACACACACACATACAGACACACACCCACACACACACAGACACACAGACACACAGACACACACACACACGGGTTTGTGCCTGAAGCACCCACCATGAATCCTGAATACTGGGGCCATTCCTGCCAAGGCAAGCCCTGTGCTACAAGGGCACAGCCACCATGGCTGGAGACGTGTTTAGTTCACAGACAGGGGACTGGAAAGGGAATGCCTCAGGTTTTAACATGGAAGCCCAAACTTCAGGTTGACCAAAGGGACCTCGCATCATCTTCACTGGAATTAATAAACTCAGAAGACAGGTCATTTCCTAATCCTGTGGATGATTTAATAAGATGAGCTCCTCAGAAGGCAGGATACAGTTAGGGTCATCTCTAAAGGGCAGGAGGACTATTCCTCAGAGGGCAGAGGGGACTGATGACATTTCACTCAGCACACAGAACTGAAGTCCGCTCTCCGTGGGGACAGAAGGAAGGTTTTGGGGTGGGGAGAGAGAGGCACAAGTACTTTTAGTGACGTCAGGAAGCAGCTCAGATTTCCTTTGGCTACAAAGAGGCAGACTACTCCCCAGAACACTCAGATACTAAGACAATGTCTTAGTGCTGCCCCATAATTGTGGGAGACAGAAATTTCAACTGTTTATCTGCAATCGTCTTCCCAGGGATGGGATGTGGGATCTCTCTGCTTGGAGAAAGGGGACCAGCCTCTTCTCTGGCTTTTCCTACACTTCCTCATGCAAAGGGCTCTCAGGAGAAGACCACGAATAGAGCTCTTTTCCTTCAGCTGATGAGACAAATACCTCGTTCCCAAGCTCCTGCCCCTGCCTGCAGACTGTCTCAACCGGATTATCTTGGTTTTGACGCAATTCCACGGGGCAGTAACGCAACCTCACCCTGCTGTGCTAGTTCATGTGACTCTAGGGCTGGCAGGAGGCAGGAGTTCCCAAAGATCTTCTGGTTTATGGATGTCACCCGCTTGTTCTCTGTAATAAGGAGGGGAGAGAGCTGCTGACACCACAACCCCAGGGGGTAGATGGGAAACATTTCAGCATGAAGCTGACAGGGCCATGCTGGGGTTCTCGGCAGCACCTCAGGGGGTTATGAAACCACTTGGACGGTCCTGAGTTCAAACTGTGACATTGGTTCTGTATGACCTTGGTTGGATTAGCTGCCTTACTTGAGTATCCGTTTCCTGACTTGTAAAATCAGGCTGAAATCCTGGCCCCTAAGGATGTCAGTGGATGGAGGGACACGATACACTGAAGCCACCTTCTCCGAGCCTGGCTCCTGGCAGGCGCTCCACCAGCACTGCTTCCTCTCCTGACCTCCCTCCCGCCTCCCCACGCTCATCGTCTGTGGATGCGGTGTTCCTGCAAAACGAGTCAGGCGAGACGACCAGGAATTGAGTACACTGGACATGTTCTAGCACTGCCTTAAACAAAAACCAGGCCGAGCTCTCTGTGTGGCCTGGGACTGAGGAGGGGGTGGGTTCATCATCCTAGGTTACCCGTTTCTGGAAGACCTCTTCCTGTGCTGGGAACTGGAGCAGGACCCACCGCCCCAGCCCAGGCTCCCCCTGCCCCCCACCTGGCTGGAGCTGGGGATGTTCTATTCCAACATCTGCTGCTGCACATCGGGACACGGAGGAGAGCAACACTGCCGTCCAGCACCTGTTGATTCACTCTTGCAACAAACAGAGACAACCTGAGCCTAAGACAGATATCATCCACTCATCACCAATATTTCTATAACGTCTATTCTATGCCTGGCACTGTCTGAAGCATTTCACAAACATGACCTTATTGACGCCTCACAACAGTGCTGCGAGGTTGGTATCATTACAACCCTATTTCAGAGGTAATGAAACGGAAGCACAGAGAAGTTACAGAGCTTGCCCAAGAAACGATAACACAACACTTTTTGGACTTGGTGATGGGAACGTTTACAGTCCTCCATTGTTTGTCCAGGGGAGGGACAAGCACCTGTCCAAGTCCTCATTTGTTCACGGACACCTGCATTAATAAGTGTGTGTCACACTGCGTTAGGAAAGGTGGCGTGCACAATACGCAGGCCTCTCTTTATGGCGTCTACAAGGAGGCAAATGCCAAAGAAGCTTCATTTTTATCCTCTGACTTTGCCACCAGCAAAGATAGCTGACCTGGGTCAAGAATGCCAGTGGAGTAGACTTCCTCTTTATATTAAAGAAATGCCCTTTGGGACTTCCCTGGTGGTCCAGCAGTTAAGACTCCACATTTCCAATGCAGAGGGTGCAGGTTCTATCCCTGGTCAGGGAACTAAGATCTCACATGCCACGCAGCTTAAAAAAAAAAAAAAAAAAAAAAAGACCTTTATGGGACATCAGATATGTGACCTTTGACCTCATAAGGCCCACACTAAGAAGTCCATCGAGTCCACTTGCTTAGACCTTCATAGCTCAGAAGAGAAGTGTGTGTGAGGCTTATGCCCTCACCAAAACCCAGAAGGGGCATGTGGCCATAAGCAGGGCCCCATGTTCCCAAACTTCATATGCGTCACCAATGAAGAATATTTTGTGTGAGGTGTTGGGTATTTATTTTTACATGTACTTTAAATAACATTTTATAAATAGCACTGATCCATTATTTCAAAAGTACTATTGCTTAAAGAAAAAATAATTAAATGCATTACCTAAAAAAAAAAAATATTGGTCCAGGTGGTGCATTGCAAGCTAAACATGATCCAAGTGGTACTCAAATGGGCTGGAGTCTGGGAAGCCCACAGTGATGTTCACTGGGGTCATTACTGCATTTGGGCGGGGCTGCTCCTCACTGTGGAGGGCTAGTTCCCACACTGCCTACAGATCAATAGCCTCAGCCACTGCCCACTCCAAGATGATAGTGCCCCCAACAACGCACAGTGATAACAACTCCCCACAAAATGCCTCCAAACATTCCCAAACGCCACATGGTAGAAGGCTGGGGAGATCTCATACCACTCCTGGATGGGAACTACTGCTAAAGTCTTGCTGGAGGCCTCCCTGGAAAAACAAGCTATTTTCAGATATTTTAAAAATAGAATGAAGGGAAGATAAAGTTCAATTCAGTTACCAAGTGGTTTGGTTGGGGGATGGTGGGGAGGGAAGAGGGACCAGAGTAAGCAAGAGAGTGAAGTGAAAGTCCCTCAGTCGTGTCCAACTCTTTGCAACCCGGTGGACTGTATAGTCCATGGAATTCTCTAGGCCGGAATACTGGAGTGGGTAGAATTTTCCTTCTCCAGGGGATCTTCCCAAACCAGGGATCGAACTCAGGTCTCCCGCATTGCAGGCGAATCCTTCACCAGCTGAGCCACAAGGGAAGCCCAGAGTAAGCAAATGAGAACCCAAATGAAAAGACAGCAAAGACAGAGGAAGCTCTGGTGAGAATGCGGACAGACAGAAAAGGCCTGGGGCTGCAGACAGAGGCTTCCTGGTTTGGGGCTGCTGTTATGAGCAAGACCAGTTTCTTTCTGCTTGTCTTACAGGTACAGCCTGGCACCTGACAACAACCAGAGAGAGTGCCTGCTGCCTGCTGGTGAACAGGCAGCACAACCCATTGCTTGAACTAAATGCAAGAAGGTCTTCTCGCACACCAAACCAAGAGAGTATCCTGCAAGAACACAGGAATCGTACTATGAAACATGGGACAGACTCATCAGTCATTAAAGAAGAAGAGAAGAAAGCCACGAGTCTCTTTCCAACTGAAGATGAATTGTGAGGGTGAGAATAACTTGATGCTATTTGTACACCACCCAAGATACCATTCATGCCCTTTAAAAATCTTGGTTATTTTTGGTACCTTTGAGCCCTTAGTTTTCCCAGTGCACTCCTAGGTGGAATGTCCTCTGTCTCAATGTGTCTATAGAACAAATCTTTCCAAAGTTGCTCACGGGTGGTCATGGAAAAAAAGCTTGTTCAAATAAGTTTGGGAAATACTGCCTATTTCCATTTTGGAGATTCACAAAGCACACTGGCAACTTACAGGTTTTGAGAATATTTCTTCTGTTCCCTCGGTTATTTAAAACGTGAAATCCAAACTCCTGGCCAGGTTTAAAAGTCAATAGACTTGTCCCACTTTACCTGATCTATGTTACTTTCCTGGGAGGCAGACGCATCATTGCTGTTCCCACCTTACTCATCCTCACTTCTGGGCCTTCTCTCACATTCCTCCGTCCTCTAGAAATGCCTTTCTCAGCCTCCCCACTGACTCCACACTTCAGACAAAGCACCAGTTCAAGATTCATGTCCCAACAACTATCCCCCACAGTGAACTTTCTCAGAACTGTATCTATCAAAGGTGGTGTCACGTCAGTGTGATCCCTTCTATGTTGCCTCGGGATTATTGTCTGGGGTGTTTGTAGGCAAAGCTCATGAGAGCCCCTAAATGTACTAGGGATACAATGGGTCTTGTAGAAAAAATACTTCTTGATGTGTATCCTGGAGGATGTGCCAATGGCTGGCTTTGTTCCCTTATAAAACCTCTTCCACAGCTTGTCTTTCTGTGAATTAGCAATCAGTGGGTAATGACTGAACATATGTGTTCTATGTTTAATTACTCTGATAGTCCTCAAATTAAATGAAATGTATGCTACAACAGATTCTATCTAAAACTGTATAATGTTGGGCTTATTCAAAGTTAAGAATATGCTCCTGGAAATGGAAGTCTTTTTACCTGCATGAATATTAAGAGTTTATTTTTATTTCTAATCTATTCCCTAAATTCTCCCTTGCCCCTCCTCAAAAAAAAAAAAAAAAAAAAAGTCTTTTCCAATCCATCAGAATGTCCGTTTGGTTTTATTTTCAAAATATATTCAGAGCCTGACCCCACTCACCACCTCCACATCACAGGAGGTATTCTCTTGGAAGCTAACCCTGGGATGGAGCCAAGTGGAAGCAAGGTGATCAGGGGAGTGCTCCTGGGAATATCTATGAAAAGGAAGGAAACAGCTTGGGAAGAGGGAGGGGTGGGGCTGGGGAACTCTCACAGGGAAGGCCTGAGCTGACCACGCGGAGCTCTGAGCTAGGACAGCCCTCGGGAGCCGTGCTGAACTGAGGTGAGGAGCCAGGTCTTCAGACCCTCTACCCACACGTCTCTGGACACAGGCTGCCTAGGAAGGCAGGAGGCCACTGGATAAAGAAACTCTCCTCAGAGGAGGCAACTCTTAAGAGGAATGACAGGATTCCTGGAGACCTCCCAGCTGCTGGAGGAATAAATACTTCATTTCTGAAGGGGATCTGAGCAGGGTACCACACGCCCAGTGCACTTCGCCATGACTGTCTTGATCCGAGACCCCAACTTCTCATGACTAGTGTAAGAGCCTCCTCACCATTTCCCTGCTCCAGCCCTCTCAAGACGTCAGCTAGAGCAACTGATGCTGCTGTGTAAACCAGCCAGCAGCTGCCTATCCTACCCCGAGGCATCACAGTGGCCTGTCAGACCCTGCCCTCTCTGCCTCCCGTTGCTCTTTGACCTCAGCCCCTGCTCTGCGCCCTCTGCCCACTGCACGCTAGGCCACACTGACCCATTTGTTATTTTTAAAAAGTGTTTGGCCAGCGTCCTTCTAAAGCCTTCACATTTTACTCTTCGCTGCATCCAAAATGTTCCCTTGGGCCTCAGCGTGGCTCTCGTCCTCGTCTCCTCCAGGTTTTCACTCAGGTCGCCCTATGCTCCATCCCCCGGCTCTCCCAGTCCCTCTGCTGCTTGGTTTTTCCATAGCAGGGATCTCTACCAGGGGAGGAATTTTGGAATGCTCCATTGACTATTGTGCCCCTGTATCTATAGCCATGCCTAGCACATAACAGGTGCTCAAAAATACACATGTTGAATGAACTTCTGAACGAGTTCCCATCATTGGCCCAAGTTGAAAATTATTCCATGGGTTCTTCAGGTCCCTAAGAAAGCCATGGTAGCTTCAATTCCTTTTCTTCTGTTAAGGTTGGTATTTGGTATTCTTTACTCGAGTTAAAGGAGGAGTAGCTTAAGTGTCTTTTCTAGAACAGGCAATCGAGATGCCAGAATTCTGATTTTATCTCCTACCTAAACCTTACAAAAACATTTTTGTTTCTTTCAAATTTGCTTTAGGTTCCTAAAAGTCAAAGAAGATATGACTTTTGACAATGATGGGAGTTTTCCTTAGCCCTGTGCTCTCTGAAACTAGGGATGGTTAAGAAATACCCCTCTTTGTGTTCCAAGAAACAGTCAACCACCACAAAGGACAACCCAGCCTTCCCATATTCTGATATAAGACCCACCTGCACCCTGTCTCAGGAGTCCCACAAGTCCAAGGCAAGTCCTCTTGGCCTCTATGAAAACTCACGCCTCTCTTCTCTGAGACATTCCTCATTAATAAGTGTTCTCCCTATTCCAAAATTATATCCATAATTGACTGGTGCATATTGTCTTTCACACTTCATAAAGAGGGGACTTGGGGTGGGAGGATTTATTTTTAGCCTCAAAGATGGTATCCATTGGAAAATCAGCAGCTGACAATAGTAAGTGTCAAAATAATTCTTGACAATAGACCACAGACGACCAAATGGTCTACTCCCTTAGCAGAAAGCCAGCATGGGGCTCAGTTTCAGAGGAGAGAATAATTACTACTTCCAGAGGCTGACAGAAACTTGTTTCAAGCAGATGGCTGGACAAAAAGATACTGTTGGAAATAATTTCCTAGTATATAAAGTAGATGTGGCTCTATATAATTTCTTCCTGAAATTAACTATCTCCTCTCTGCTGGGCACAAAATTCTCAGCCTTTCCCTGTCTAGGATCCCTGTTTCTAAAGAAATGAGATGGTGGCAGGGTGCTCCTAGAAGCTAGAGACAGTCATACCTTTCATGTCTGCATGCTCTTACCTTTCCAAGGTACAGATACAAGAGGTCCACCAGCCTGCCCTCCCATCGGGCAGATCTGTGGTCAGCTGTATAAAGAGTAGGGTTTAGACAAATGGCTTCAAGTTTATTCCAATACCTTTGTTAGTCCTTCCTACTAGAGTTTACAGGGCTTCCCTGGTGGCTCAGTGGGTAAAGAATCTGCCCACAATGCAGGAGATGCAGGTTTGATCCCTGGGTCAAGAAGATCCCCTGGAGGAGGGCATGGCAACCCACTCCAGCATTCCTGCCTGGAGAACCCCAGGGACGGAGGAGCCTGGCGGGCTACAGTCCATGGGGTTGCAAAGAGTTGGACACAACTGAAGCACCTGAGCACACATGCACCAGAATTTACATTCTAGAGCAACCCCAGAGAAACACTTAGCTCCATTCTGTTGGACACAAGCCCTCCAAATACCCTCCAAAGCCAAAAAAATGATCAGTTGGACCCAGACGCTACTGAAGTCTGGTGCCAGGGGTCCATTTATAACCTACAGACTCAGGGTTCTTGGGATGAGCAAATTAGATTAAGGTATACTGGGAATCCTCTAAAAATTATACACCAAATGTTGTGTGTGTATGTGTGTGTGTGTGTGTGCGCACGCGTGCGTGTGTGTACATGCATGCATGCATATGCACTTTTCTAAAGAATGATTCCACAGTCTTCTCACATTCTTTAAGGATTCATGGCACCTGAACGGATAAGAACCATTACCTATTACAGATAGTCTGGTGCTTTGAAAAAAGATGATCTAGACAGCTCTCCCTCGTCACTGGCTCTGACATGCCCAGGAGTACCAAGTTTACCACCAGTTTACGAACAGGCTTACTTACTTCATTTGTAGGCTCTCAGTCTTCTCCTGGGATCAACCATGAGCCAACAAGTCATGCCAAGGAGTTTCAGCAAAGTGTGACTAAATCAAGAGGGAGGTTATATGATTAAATCCAACCCACTTGATATTGTCTGTGAGGGTTGATATAACAAAATACTACAGACTGGATAGCTTATAAACAAGAACTTACTGCTCCAGGTGAGGTTCTTGAGGCTGGGAAGTGCAGGATCAAGGCAGCGGCATGGCCCTTGCCTGGTGTGTGGCTGGGGCCTTCCTGCTGTGTCCTTGCATGCCGGGAGGGGCCAGGGAGGTCGGTGGGGTCACTCCTTGAGGATGCTACCCTACGACCTCGTTACCTCCCAAAGGCCCCGTCTCTGAATTCCCTCACCTCTGGGGGTTAATATTTCAGCATATGAACTCTGGAGGAGGAGGGGACACAAACATCTGGGCAGAATGGATATTTTCCACAAATATTCTCCACCAGGACTGTAATTTGACACCCAAAACAGCACTGGCTAGAGACAATGTGAAAATGAAATGGAAACACATGAGTGCTACCAAGATGTTTGGTCCATTTTTTTTTTTCTTTGAAAGCACTGAAACCTGGATTTTACGGTCTATGCTTTGAATAACAGCTTTTATAGTTACTGCCATATATTTTGCATAATTTTAATAGGCAAGGCTTAATTGGCTCACTGAACTGTATCTTTGTGAGACTAGTTTTCCCATAAAATAGCAAATGCCAACAAGATAGACATCCCTGTTCTAGGCTGTTTACACTTCTAAGAAGTAAACAAGCAGTTATTAAAAACATCCCTTGTGTGCCAGCAACATCTAATTTGAACCTGTGGGGTGTTCAGAGGAGGAACTAAGGGCTAGAGATGGCACAAAGAACCCCCAAATATGCCTGATACCTAAAACCTGAAACCTGATCTGATTCCGTTGTGGTTAAATAAACCACATGCTTCTCAACATCGCTGTTGTCTTCAGGGACAAAATGGGATAGTACTGGCCACTTAGTCTATCCATAAGATCCTCTTATTTTCTAACTAAGAAACTAAGACTCTCTTAGTTTCTAACTTGCCTGAGACAGTATCTTGGAAGCATTTTGCAGACCCATAGCAAGAAGTGTTACTTTTTAAACTGGATGTAAAATAAATTAAGTGGAATTCTGATATTCACATGCATTAACTTCCCTTAAAGGGACCAACTTAGTAACTTGGGAAGAACCTACAAAAAGCTCAATTGAGGTGTCACCTCCTTGGTGGCCAACTTAATTGCTTCCTCCTTTGTGCTGGCCAAATAGTATCATAACTGCTAGCTGTTATGTTGGTCTCCTCAACAGGCTGAGGTCCTCTGGGGCAGGCACTATGTTTTATTTATCTCTGTTTCTTGGGCAGTGCACATAAATTGCCAGCTTGCTGACTGCAGGGATTCATTTAAGGAGAGCTGAGTGTTGGACCGGAATTTCATCCCAATTCAGAATACACTCTGAAGTGTGCCTACCAGCTCACAGGCCTTGGTAAAAGTGCTGAAGCACCATGTACTTCCTGTTTTCACATGCAAATCACAGCAGGAAAGGGAAATTCTGACCACACTTCTCAGGGCCCCAGGAGGGGTGAGAATATTAGAAAAACCCTGATGACCAAAAATAATTCAACTCAATGATTCAGCAAAAGCATTTTTCGGTGCCAGGCACTGTTCTAAGCTTTTATCTTGTGGGAGCCTCTTTGTAAAGCACAGGACTGTTACTGTATACATTACATACCAGGAAACTGGCACAGAAAGGCAGAGTTACTTGCCAAACAGACGAGCCTTATGTGAGTAATGTGAGTATTCTCCATGCCTCTCACCTCTGAAACAAGGCAAGGTGAATCCTTTTTTCCTCTGTGTTCCCACAGACCCACTACTCGGGCCCGGACCTCACTGCCTTGTGCTGTGACAGGAGATCCATTTGGGTCTCGCTGGCTGAACACTGAGTAGCTGGCGGACTGGGGCTGTGTTTCTCGATCACCTTTCTGCCTCCCCACTTAGGGTAACTGGCTTACGGGAGCTTCTCAATAAGTGTCCGCTGAATAACTGAATGAGAGGAGTCTCTTTCCAGAACGACCACTTCTGAGGAATTCCCCGGAGTAGTGGTCGCCAACTAGTTCGGCACCAGGGACTGGTTTTGGGGAAGAAAATTTTTTCTGTGGACCGGAGTGGGGTTGGGGGCGGGGATGGTTCCAGGATGATTTAAGCACATTTATTGTGTACTTTATTTCTATTATTATTACATTGTGACATATAGTGAAATAATTAATACAACTTACCATAATGCAGAATCAGATCATCAGCCATTAGGTTCCCCTAAGGAGAGCGCAACCTAGACCCCTTGCACGTGCAGTTCACAGTAGCGTCTGTGCTCCTGTGAGAATCTATTACTGCTGCTGATCTGCCAGGAGGTGGGGCTCAGGCAGTGATGCGCGCAATGGGGAGTGGCTGGAAACACAGATGAAGCTTCTTTCACTTGCTCACCGCTTGCCTCCTACCGTACAGCCTGGTTTCTAAAAGGCCACCGATGGCTATCAGTCTGTGGCCCCGGGGCTGGGGACCCCTGTCCCAGAGAAAAGGATGAAGACAGGCTCATTTTATTGCCTCCGTTGTCTCTGCAACCTCTGGTGAATGTAAACATTTAACAAGGATTCCCCTCGCGTTACTGTTTATAGTGAAAACGGAAAACACCACTTAACGGATCCACCTCATGTGATGGGAAAGTGGTCAGCGAGTCACGGCATAGGCCCCTACTGGAAAGCAGGCCACCTCTGAAAACGATGGGGCAGACCAGCAGCTGCACACAGATCAAACCTGGTGTTGCACCAAATTTGAACCAATAGGTACAATATTTCTGTGTCCACATATTCTTGGAGGAAGAGAACACAGAGCTGAGTGGATCACATGCTGTACTAGAGAGCGTATCATGCTGTAAGAAAGAGATTAAAAACTCAGAATAAAGCCCAGGACATTTACAGGAATGTGCTCAACTTTTGCTTTTTGAGGACATCAGAGTGCACAGTGGGGGCCGTCAATAGCTCTACTCAAGTAACAAACGGGTTCTAAAGGGGGAACAAGCCAAAAGTGGGATTATGGTGGATGTTTTGACAACAAAAAGACATCTGTATACTTGGTCTCTGGGGTCTTTTCATCTTTTTCAAGTATGCGGCTAAAAATCACAGGGTTTGAAAGTGTGCATCAAACACAAAGGATGTTGAAAATCAATGGTAAATAAAAATCTTTAATGACATGGAAAGATGGTGATACATCAAATAAAAGAAGCCGGTTATGAAACAGCATGTATGATACAATCCTGTTTTTATTACAGAAAGAATATGCAGGCGTGGCAAAAGGACAGAGACCAAAACTGGGCTGTAACAGGGCTTATCTTTGGAAGATGGGAATAGACGTTTATTGCTTTCTTTTTGCTCACTGGAAATTTTTCACTGCTACAAAAAAAGAAAAAGACGTTCTATTTATATACTGAGAAAATCTCATAGAAGGTAAAGCTTCTACAAAGTTAGGGGCTTGCTCCTCCATGTGTGTATGTGCTCACATGCACGTACACCCCAACCGAAGTGGAGGAAGACTTTTAATCTTTATTTTTTGGCAGCAGCTACAGATCCTCTGCCACATCATTGTACTCACTCGAAATTTGATTGGGGGGTGGGCATTCGCTGGGATCACAGACTCTTCTGTACAAAAACACACGGATGTGCCTTGCAGGTGCATCCCCTATCAGATCCTCTTGGGTGGTAGGCAGACGTGATGTAGACCACTCTTCTCAGCAGGAGAGAAAAACCAGGCAGTAAGCTGACACTCGTTTCTTCCATTCTGCAAGTCTTTTGCAAGAACATGAGCAGGCCTAAAGGGTCGCAGTTGCTGCTCCTTAAGAGCGACAAATCAGAGCTCCCTACTAACCTGGCAGCCCATCATGGACCACTTCATAACGAACTGCCATTCACTGGTGACAGAGCGCACAGGTGTCTGTGGGTGACAGACGCCCGATAAATGGCGGGGAGGCCCCAGCTAGGCATCAGTGCGTGTTCAGCCACTTCAGTCGTGTCCGGCTCTTTGCGACATTATGGACTGTGTTCCGCCGGGCTCCTCTGCCCATGGGATTTCCCAGGCGAGAATACTGGAGTGCGTTACCATGCTCCTCTCCAGGGGATCTTCCCCACCCAGAGATCAAACCCACGTCTCTCCTGTTTCCTGCACTGGCAAGCGAGTTCTTTGCCACTAGCACCACCTAGGGAGCCCCTAGGCATCAGATCCACTAATAAAATGTCATCTAACTGAGTGCAGTCCAACCCAGCTATACTCACTCATCCATAAATGTGGTGAGAACAAAAGCTGAAATAACTCTGTTAGCAAATCCAGGGGGACGAACAGCAACCCAAGTCCAGGGTTCAAAGTGACAAGCAGTTATTGAAGATACTGTGGAAGTACAATCAGTCACTCAGTGCAGTGATGAGGCCAAAAGTGTAAGGATTTTACAAGATCAGGAATTAATGACTAGACTACAGGATGGAAAATTAGAGGTGACAAAGCCAGTGAGCCAAACTGCCAAACTGCTGGACTGTGAAATAACTGATCCTTTTTAGGAAAGAGAATATGGTTACCAGACACCTGACAGAATGTAATTAACACACCACTGTCATCGTCTTGAAGACCTACCTTCTGTCAAACCTCACTACTCCATATGCTTCCCCTCAGAATATTTTTTCCCTTTGAAGAATTCTGAGTTAGGTTGGTATTGGGAAATAGATTCTCCAATTATTCCAAAGGATGGATCACAAATGGGAATGTTCACCTGTTACTGTTTAAAAAAAATTATTCTTATTTATTTATCTGGCTATCCTGGGTCTTAGTTGTGCCGTGAGGATCCCTTGATCTTTACCTGCAGCATGTAAACTTCTAGTTGCAGGATGTGGGATCTAGTTTCCTGACCAGGGATCGAACCTGGGCCGCCTGCACTGAGAGCATAAGTCTTAGCCACTGGACCACCAGGGAAGTCTGCACTCTCTTTATTGGACCCATAACAGCATTAATAAAAGCAGATCACCTTTTAAAGCTTAACCAGAAACATGGTAACAGCACTTCCTCCTACAGAACCCTCAGCTTTAGCCACTGTTCCCCTTGACTTGGGAACTGTATCCATGTTTAGCCACAGCAGAGAATTAACAGCTACCATTTCCCAAGAGCTGACGACGGGCCAGGCACTGGATGAGCCCATGGCAGACGTTATTCTTTCACTTGTCACAAATATCTTGGAGGTGAGGACAGTCATTGCCTCACCCTACAAATGAGGAAACTGAGGCTTAAAGAAGTGAAGTAATTTGTCCGGGGAGACGGTGCTAGTAAATCACTCCATCTTGCTACCAAATGCTATGGGATGGAGCTCACCTCTTGCTCAACTACTTCACAGGCTTTTTGTGAGATCCAAATGAGATCCTATGTATTAAAAGCCTTGAAAACAGTAGAGCATTTGACAAATAGCATGTGTTATTTTAAAAAGTCAGAAGACTAATTCATAGACCTTAGGAGCGCAATGCGTCAATCATCACGGCTTCAGGAGAAAGACCGCACTGTCCCCCAACCTCCAGCTCTTTAAATAAAGGGCAAGGGATTTTCTTAAGCAAATCTTTTAAAGATAAAGGGCTCAGCTATGCATGCTGGTACTTAAACTGGTCTTTGCAGGGAGCTTTAGTGTCTTAACTTCAATGCAGACACCCTGCCTGAGCTATTCATCCTGACTAGAGCAAGTAACTATTCCACTGTTACTATCAATTCCGTTCCAAAGACACAACTACCGTAATTTTATACCCTAAATCTAGGCAATACAAAAATGAAAGGGGGAAAAAAAAACAACCAATACTTTCTCATAAAAGGGCTACATTATATACAGCAATTTGTTTTTATTATTGTCATCATTAATAGTTAAGTCCACTGTAGAGTTCCCAGGCAACATAAAAGTGGGTGATTTATACACAGAACACCTGTATTTTTTTTTTTTAACCAGTAGGACTCACCAGAAAGTCAACTGTCAATTCATTCTGGCAAACCTCCTGAGTAATCCCGCTTGTCAAGTGCAAATTCCACTATGTCCTCTCATCTAAAAATCACCAAGACAAACAAACAACCCCACCCCCAAATCTACCTGCCCTGGTGAGAGTCACGATTCAGCCATGTGACTAGCCCCAAGCATGGACGAGGGCCCAGTCATTCCAACATGTGCTGGAGCACCGAGGGGTCCACGTCCACTGCCTGGAGGCCCCTGTGCAGGCTCTGGAAGGTGGCCTCCTTCCCAAAGCGCTGCCTCCAGCGCACGAAGGCCTCCACCACCTGGGACTGCACGTTGTGGGGATGGTTGGCCTTACAGCGGTAGATGTCTGTCTGGGATAGCCCCAGAGACAGCACCACAGGCTCCCACTCGGGGCCCAGCCTCAGGGCCAGCTGGTTGATCTGCTGGTCGGATGGGGAGCTGTGCAGGAGGTGCGGGGGGATTCCAGTCATCC
Source organism: Oryx dammah (assembly GCF_014754425.2). NCBI lineage: Eukaryota > Metazoa > Chordata > Mammalia > Artiodactyla > Bovidae > Oryx > Oryx dammah. The sequence goes on from NW_024070213.1 coordinate 93,400,914, forward strand.
GGTCATCTGGGGAGGAGAAAGACACCATGGTGAAAAGAGAGAGCCGGCATACTAGACAGTGAAAAAAGTGTTAGATGCTCAGTTGTGTCTGACTCTACGTGACCCCATGGACTATAGCCCGCCAGGCTCCTCTGTCCACGGGATTCTCCAGGCAAGAACACTGGAGTGGGTAACCATTCCCTTCTCCAGGGGATCTTCCCAACCCAGGGACTGAACCCAGGTCTCCTGCATTGCAGGCAGATTCTTTACTGTCTGAGCCAGCAGGGAAGCCCAAACACATCAGACGGGCAGGGGCAGGCAGAAATGAAAAGTGCAGAGGGATGACACACATCCCAAGTGTCAGGGGCCAACGTTTAGTCTTCACAGGGGCTGCTCAGTAAAAAGCCATAGGTAGGGGCTTAAGAAGCACTTAGCACCTAGGGATAGGTTTATTACAGAAAATGTGAAAACAAGAAAATAAAAATAACTTGAAATCCCATCAGAGCAACACCCATTCAGAATACTTTGATCTATTTCTTTTTAGTCTTTTTTTTTTAATTTTTACTTTTACTTTATTTTCAGTCTTCCATGCATAAAACATACATTTAGGATTACACTGCAGGTACTGCTCAGATGGTAAAGAATCTGCCTGCAATGCAGCAGACCCAGGTTCAATCCCTGGGTTGGGAAGATCCCCTGGAGAAGGGAATGGCAACCCACTCCAGTATTATTGCCAGGAGAACTCCATGGACAGAGGAGACTGGCAGGCTATGGTCCACGGGGTTACAAAGAGCTGGACACGACTGAGCGACTAACACACACGATACTTTGTAACATGCATTTTTCACTTTCATCTCCTTTACTAGGGAGGCCAAGCTGAAGCTTCTGGGGGCACCTAAGGATGCCTTTGTGGCCCTCCTCCCTCTGGAACTGGCCTGTGGTGTTGTGTCCTGTAGGAATGGCCAGTGCTAGAGGGTAATTTGCTAGAGGGTAATGGGCTGTACAGAACAGCTAGTCTCTCCTGACCAACTTGAACACCTCCGAGAAAAGTGACAGTTGCTACAGAAGCACGAGCTAAGAAAGGCCCGAAGCAAGAAACAAAAGGCCATGAGGGAGCAGCACAGATCACAGAAGGAGAATGACCACCTGGCTGAGCTCAGAAGAGGAGAGCAAGCATGTGCTGCCAACGGGCAATGATAGAACCTGACATTGCAGTTCCTAAACTGGAGCCCTGTCTCCCCAAGGCCAGTCTGCTGAGGAAGTCTAACATCAGGTGAGTGACTACAGATGTGCTGAAAGGTGCCACTAGTTATACAGAAGGCCTTCCAGAAGAAGGAGATTAAAAGCTAAGTTCTGAGCATGAGGAGGAGCCCAGTGAAGAGAAAGGAAAGGAGGGTACTCTATGCAATGGGTAAGGCATATGCAAAGGCCCTGAGGCAACAGAACGTGGCAGGTGAAAGGCAGTCACTGTAGCAAAGAGCAGAGGTTGAGACACACTCCCAACATCCAAAATGATGCTGCCAGTTATGGGTTAGAACAGGACTGAAAGCTCAGATTTCCATATGATAGCACCTTGAACTACACTTTCTATCACCAGCATTTCAGGAATTCAGGTCAATCCCACTTCACACTCACAGCTCACTGTTTTGATTTATGTATTCAATGAGAAGGCAAGAGGCATCCTGTTAGAATAGTTGATATCTTCCACGGCATGTACCTTTGGTCTCTAGGCAGTTGCCAACATTTTAGGCTCAAGTTGCAAAAATATTGTCAAGGACTCTTTCTGGTGTCTGTTAAGACTGCTTTTTTGATGCTAAAGCTGAAGCTCCAGTACTTTGGCCACCTCGTGTGAAGAGTTGACTCATTGGAAAAGACTCTGATGCTGGGAGGGATTGAGGGCAGGAGGAGAAGGGGACGACCAAGGATGAGATGGCTGGATGGCATCACGGACTCGATGGACGTGAGTCTGAGTGAACTCGGGAGATGGTGATGGACAGGGAGGCCTGGCGTGCTGCAATTCATGGGGTCGCAAAGAGTCGGACACGACTGAGCAACTGAACTGAACTGAACTGAAGAAGCAAATTAGAATAACGATACTACTGAGCAGTATCTTATATTAACACTGGCACTTTTATGGCTTTTATAAAAATATGGGCTCATTTTAAAACTCAAACATACAAAAAAATACAAAGAAGAAAACAAAATTTGCACTACCCTACCATCTTATTGACAGTTCGTGAACATCATTCTGGACATCTCTTTATGTGTGTATACTATGAGAAGGAGAATATAACAGTCTTTTCCAATAAGAGTTACTTCATTTTGCTTGACTATAACAAGGAAAACCAGCAGGGGTGGAACTAAATGACTTTTGTATTTACAATTAAACGTTTTTTAAAAAAATAAAATACACAAAATATTTAATGCTAAGAAAAAAATTAATGAAAATTTAACAGGTAAACAACATGTTTCCACATTAATGCTGTATAATGAACATTTATATTCTCTTTTTTCTCATACCTCTTAGTTTTTGCTGCTTCTATAATTTTTATTTTGTTGGATGCACAATATTTACATGCTTCTGTAATAATAATTTTCCCCCACTGATTAGTCTTAAAACTACATTATAATGGTTTGAATGTTCACTAGTGTTTTTTATTGTTGTTATTGTTTTTTTAACACAGCTTTTCTGCTCTTGAGTCTGTTATTTTGATTTGAATCTCATTTGGTCAGTCTCTTCTTCATAGGGTGGTTTTTTTCCCAAGAAAGGTTCATGGTTACTATATTCCTTGAGTTCTTTCAGATCAAGACTATCTGCTGAGTGCCTTCACTGTTGAACAAGAACAATATTTATAAAAACAATGTCATATTATATTTTAAATTATGAATATAATTTTATATTGTTTAAATAATTTTATTTCTCTTATATTTGTAGAACTTGCTCATATTTTATGGTAGAGAACGCTGGTATGGAGAATTCTGATACTAACTTCATGATCCCCCTTTTGGTATAACCTGCTTTTTCTCTCTGGAGTTTGCAACACTGAAACTTTAGACCAGAGTTTATCTTGGTCACTCTATATGTGGCATGGCCTTCTGACCAAAGATTTAGTTCGTCCTTCTTTCCAAAAATATCTTTCTGAGTTATATCTTTGCATTATTTTTTTATATTCCTTATGCTGGGTGGTTTTGCCTACCTTCCAAAACTATCATTTTCTCTTATCATTTCAACTCCCTTCCAGTCATCATCTCATGCCTTTCCACTATGCCCTTCGTTTGACTACCACTAAGAACTGAGAGTTGGACTGTGAAGAAGGCTGAGCACCAAAGAATTGATGCTTTTGAACTGTGGTGTTGGAGAAGACTCTTGAGAGTCGCTTGGACTGCAAGGAGATCCAACCAGTCCATTCTGAAGGAGATCAGCCCTGGGATTTCTTTGGAAGGAATGATGCTGAAGCTGAAACTCCAGTACTTTGGCCACCTCATGTGAAGAGTTGACTCACTGGAAAAGACTCTGATGCTGGGAAGGATTGGGGGCAGGAGGAGAAGGGGACGACAGAGGATGAGATGGCTGGATGGCATCACTGACTCGATGGACGTGAGTCTGCGTGGACTCCGGGAGTTGGTGATGGACAGGGAGGCCTGGCGTGCTGCAATTCATGGGGTCGCAAAGAGTCGGACATGACTGAACTGAACTGAACTGAACTGAAATGAAGGGGCTATTCTGTATTTTTTTCCTTTTGGTTCAAATCTTATATCATATTTCTGTTGCCAATTATTCTTGGCCCTTCAATCTTTAAAAATCCCTTTCCACTGCACACCCATTAGGATGGCTTCTATCAAAAAAAAAAAAAAAGTGCTGGTGAGGATGTGTGAAAACTGGAACCCTTCTGTGTTCTTGGTGGAAATGTAAAATGGTGCAGCTGCTACGGAAAACAGTTCCTCAAAAAATTAAACGTGGAATTATGATCCAGCAACTCTAATTCTGGCTTATATACCCAAAAGAATTGAAAGCAGTGATTTAAAGAGATATTTGTACATCCATCTTCATAGCAGCATTGTTCACAACAGCCAGAAAGTGGAAGCCACTCAGGTATCTATCGAGGGATAAACAGATAAATAAAAAGTGGCATATTACACATCAGAATATTATTCAACCTTAAAAAGGAAAAAAAAAATCTGACTCATGCTGCAAAATGGATGATTCTTAAGGACATTATCCTAGCTGGAATAAATCAGTCACAAAAGAGACAACTATACCATGATTTCACTCACATGAGGTACTTAGAATAGTCAAATTTGGTGGGACAGAAAGAATGATGGTTGCCAGGGTCTTGGGAGGGGCGAATGAGGAGCTGCTATTTAACGGGGACAGAGTTTCTGAGTTGCAAGAAGAAAAGAGATCTGGAGGTTTGTTGCATAACAACATGGATGTACTTAACCACTGAACTGCACACTTGAAAATGGAAAAGACAGCAAGTTGTATATTCTACATTTAAAAATAAAACATGAAAAGAATCTTGTTTAATCATAACACTGAGTTTTTATTTCTACCGAATTGACACTGAGCTCTTCTATAGCATGAAATGGTTGTGAGATTGAGTTTTCTTGGACTCGGTTTTCTCCCAGACCAGATTGGTTGCACATTTATTTTTCGCAAGTTGTGTTCCTGTCTTTCATTCCTCTCTTGTACGCAGCGTTTTCATAACACTTAGACTCATCTTGTTCATACCTGATGTGGGTATCTCTGCTCAGAACTTCTGTTTGGTCTCCTACAGTAAGCTGATGTATCCTTGACAGCCTGTTCACTTACAGGGGGTTACACTCTGAGATTGCCTCTGCCATGAAGGAGGGGAGGGACCCACAGGGCCAGCCTTTGCTGGAGGTGCTATGCACTGATTTTTGTTTGTTTGTTTTTCTTTTTTGTTTAATTAATTGGAGGCTAATTACTCTACAATATTGTGGTGGGTTTTGCCATACATGGACATGAATCAGCCACGGGTGTACACGTTTCCCCCATCCTGAACCCCCCTCCCACCTCCCTCCCCATCCCATCCCTCTGGGTTGTCCCAGTGCACTGGCTTCGAGTGCCCTGTTTCATGCATGGAACCTGGACTGGTGATCTATTTCACATATGATCATATACATGTTTCAACGTATTCTCTCAAATCATCCCACCCTCGCCTTCTCCCACAGAGTCCAAAAGACTGTTCTTTATATCTGTGTCTGTTTTGCTGTCTCGCATATAGGGTCATCGTTACCATCTTTCTAAATCTCATATATGTGCATTAATATACTGTACTGGTGTTTTCCTTTCTGACTTCACTTTGTATAATAGGCTCCGGTTTCATCCACCTCATTAGAACCAATTCAAATGTGTTCTTTTTAATAACTGAGCAATATTCCATTGTGTGTATGTACCAACACTTTCTTTTGGCTATGGTGGGTCTTTGTTGCTGTGCATCGGCTTTCTCCCGTTGCAGTGACCAGGGGCTACTCTCTAGTGTGGTGCACTGGCTTCTCATTGCAGTGACTTCTCTTGTGTGGGAGTCAAGGGCTCTTGGGTGCGTGGGCCCACTAATGGCAGTGCACCAGCTTACTTGCTCCAGGGCATGTGGAATCTTCCCAGACCAGGGAGTGAACCAGTATCCCCCTGAACTGCAAGGTGGATTCCTAACCACTGTCGCACCAGGGAAGGCCTACTCTCTCTTTTGAAAGCCAGTTAAATGTCTTATACCAGAGCCTGCTCTGCTGAGGTGCATTTACTTCTGTGATCTCTTTCCCGTAACTGGGGCAAGAGCTTGCTTTGAGTTGCCTCCCTGCCTCTGCAGAGGGTGTGGCCTGACATCACTGAGGCTGCCCACCCTCCTCAGACAGCTTCTTTCCAACTGACCTGTATGACTGGGAACCCTCAGGCTACCAGCCCCTCACCTTCCTTTTCCAGCATCGCTCCTGAGGGGTCAGGTTGGGAGGTTTCCTTCTTTGCCTGTCACTTTCCAAAGTGCTCGGCATAAAGCTGTGATCGGCTTTCTTGTTTGCTGGGCTCTGCTTTTATTCTGAACTTCTTTTTGGGTCAGTTCAGTGGGTGCTGGGTGGGAACATCTGTGATTCTGCTGCACTCTGTCAGGATTCTGACTCCTGGCCAGCTGTCCATGCAACATATGCTCTGAGCCAATGATGTGGAAGTGAGGGCAGTATTTGCTCTGCTCCTCTACACTCTCAGGGTCACGTGTCCCTTGTGAATCCTGCCACATAACTGGGAGATGGCCAGCAGTCTGCAGACACAGACTTGAGCAAAGATAACTGGCACAGAGGCATGACCCAGCCAAGAGCAAATCAAGCCCTTCCAAGGAGATCTTACACACACACACACAGAATAACAGCTGTTTGGGTCGTCTGACCTCTGTCTGGAAAAGTATCCTCATGAAGCCCTTCCAGCTCATGAATTCTGCTGAATATGAGGTTAATTAAAAACGAGAGCCCTAAGGCGGTAGTGTCAACTCCCAAGGACATACTACATCAAATCAGGTCAAGCTAGAAATTAATCCACTGTGACCATCTGGCCACTGTTCCGCGATGCTTGATGTGCACACCACTGGTGGTGGGCAAGATGATGCTGGGGGTACACAGGGGAACATTCTGTATTAGAACAGCCATGTATCTGTCTTAACATGGTTAGAAAAGTACAAATAGTATTTCAAACCCATGATTGCAAGGATTAAGGTAAGTAAATTAAAAAGCAGACGTAGAATGACCAAAAAGTAAACAGACCAAAAAAAAAAAAAAACCCCACATAAGTTTAAAAAATAAAAAGTAGATTTAAATAACAGCATTAAATTAGCAATGCAGGTGATACAAAAATAAGGCAGGAATTGTACAAGTAGAACAGAAATGACTTAAGCTTAGGAAGTCCAGTGTTTCTCAACAAGTGAGCTACTGGCATCTCAGGCAGGATAATCCATCCTGCGGGGCTGTCCCCAGTGCACAGCAGGGTCTGGAGCACCCCTGGCCTACACCTACTAAGTGTCAATAACATCCCCACCCCAGCCTGAGCACACGTGTCCACGTGTCCTGGAGTGAGGCAGTACTAGCCCTGGTTAAGAACCACCAGATACTAGGGACAGAAGAATGTCCATCCTTTAAAAAAAAGAACAAAATTCTAAGCAGGCAGCTAACTCCTTTTATACTGACAACTGTTCTCCCTTACATAGGTCCTGTCTCTTTCATGCAATCCTTTAATCCCGTTCTTGGGGAAGTTAAAACTCACCTGTTTCAAAAGAAATATCATTTGTTGACAAACCCATCTACCAGAATGAAAATCCATTTGAAGGGATGAACACCTCCAGTACTCACCACCGCCATCTGCCCACCTACCCCCACCTCCCCTCCACCCTCCAACTCTGTGGTCATGACCTGAATGAGATGTACATGGTGATTCCCCTTCTCGACAACTCTCTCTTCTTCCCACACTTCGTGGCTAACCATAGCTGCTCTGGGCTTAAATCTTAAACCCTTCCACACAGCACTTTTGTTCCTTATATGACATCACTGTCTCTCAAGCTCCTTATGGGCAGAGACCATGTTTCTTACTTCTGTGTCTTTCCTTTACAAGCTTTAGCCCCTTGCTGAGCACAATATGGAACTTAACGTATACTCTTCCAGTAACTGACGACATTCTTAAAATGAAAAGGTTATTCAAGTCAAGTTTCCGACTCACCTTCTCTAATAGCTATGTGTTTCTGACTTGTTACAGAACATAGTCACCACCTCTAAACCTCTGTGCAGACAGCACTCTCTGCTCTAGTCTGGCTAAAGTCCACAGGCCCAGTGTCCTGACCGGTTGACCTCTGCTTTGTACCCTGCATATATGTGGCCACCGTAACAGTGACCTGCGAAGAGGACGTACACAGAGTTCACAAGCACAGTTCAAAGCCTGAAGGCCATGGAGTAAGGGAGAGGCGTGGCAGACATGTAAATGGCTGCTGGAAAAATCAGATGAAGCCGCAGCCCGGGGTCTAGAATTACTGCAAAGGATCTAACTACAGAACTCCCTTTTAAACCTGTTATTTGGAGGTACAACTGGCGGTTTTGTAAGCACATATGAGTGCTTTATAAAGTGACTCAGCTGCAAATGGGGTAGTACTTTGAAAAACCATACACACTGCTTTGGAGAGCTGGTGATACATACCACACTCCTTAACTCACTGATGGGAGTGCCATAGGCTTCAGGTTTGCTGGACCAGGAAAAAAAAAAGTTGAGCTAAGAGACTGTGCCCTTCTAGTATAGTCACTTTTTAGGAGAAAAGGCTAAAAACCCTGCCTCAAGGACATTTAAGGCCTCTGCTCAGGTCATATCTACTAATGTTCCATGGACCAAAGCAAGACATGGCCAAGACCAAAGTCGACAGGAAAGGAATTAAATCATCTCATGGGGTGAGAGGAATTTGAAAATTGCTGAGCAATGATCTATAAACACTTACAAGTATATTAATAAATTCTTAAAATGTAGATGAGGTGATACATTACTAGGAATATATAAAACACCAAAGCTGGTATAGAACAAAGTAGAAAACTTGAATAAACCGAAGTTTTCAACACACCGAAGTGGTAATCAAAGCCCTAAAGAGCCCTGGGCTCCAATGGTTTTATACAATGATTGTATCAAACATTCACGGAACATTTCATTTCCTATCTCATGTAAGTTGTTCCAGAAAATACAAAAAGAATGAAAACTATGTAGTCCATTTTATTAGACTCCTGTACTTTTTATCCCAAGCAACGAGGAGAAAAAAGAAAAATCAGAGGCTCACTTCAGTTATAATTTTAGATGTAAAAATCCTAAATAGTAACTATTTGAGTTTTAAAAAAATATATTTAAAACAGGGGTGCCTGGTGGCTCAGTGGTGAAGAATACTCCAGCCAATGCAGGAAACACAGGTTGGATCCCTCAGTCCAGGAGGATCCCACGTGCTGCGGAGCAGCTGGGCCCGTGCGCCAAGGCTACTGAGCCCACGTGCTGCCCGGGCTGAAGTCTGCAAGCCCTAGAGCCCATGGTCCCCAAGAAGAGAGGCCACTGCAGTGAGAGGCCCACACCCTGCACCTGGAGGGTGGCCCTCGCTCGCCACGACTAGAGAAGAGCCTGCGTAGCAGCACAGACCCAGTGCAGCCAGGAATAAAATAAGTAAATAAATAAAAATTAAAAGAGTTATGGAATCCACCACAGGTGGTGGATTCATGTCAATCTATGCCAAAACCAATACAGAATTGTAAAGTAAAAATTAAAAATAAATAAATAAATTTAAAAAAAATTGTAAAGTAAAAATTAAAAATAAATAAATAAATAAATAAAAAAGAGTTATGGAAGAGAAGCTTTTTTAACAGGTTTAACGAATATTTAAAAGAATATATTGTAAACAAGTAGAATTTATCTCAGGATTATAATAATCTCAACATCATAAAATTTACCAATTAATTCAACATATCAACAGCCAAAAGAGAAAATTCATTATTTTAATAGATGAAAAAAAGAGATTTGATGAAATGTGATACTTATTTATCATTAAATTTATTTTCTTCAAAAAGTAGAAACATGAGCAGTCTTTAAAACTTAATAAAATTATAAAAACCTTCAATAAGCATTTGATTTAATGAACTTTAAAATGTATCCCCTCTAAGAATGGGAAGAAATATGCCCACTAGAACTACTATATTACTATTGAATACAGTAGTAGACAGTCCTGTCCAATGCTATAAATAAAGACAAAGAAATTATGTATTAGCACTTGAAGGGAAGCATTTTCAGACTATATGACCTAATAAGTAGAAAAAGGCCTGTATCAATAGACAATTCATTAGAATAAGAGGGTTGAGCAAAATTGTCAGATACAAGATCAACTCAAAACAAAAATCAACAAAACAGCATTTTTACATTATAGCAATAATCAAATACAAAAGAAAATAAGCATGAAAACTACAAAGAATCTAGAATTAAATTAGCAAAGATCACATAAGACCTCTGTGGGGAAATTTTTAAGCTTTTATTAAAATATGTAAAGCAAGATTTGAATAAATGGAGAGTTATTTTTGTGATGGCTGGGAAGACATTATTATGACATAAAGATGAGAATGCTTATAATGACAATTACAATTTCATAATGGGGTAAGGAGAGGCTTTCTCCAAACTGGGGAAAACTACCTAATTCTACATAAAAAGAAACTGGACTTTTATATCACACCATAAACAGTGACAGAGTCCATGTGGATAAAAGGCCCAAACATAAAAGGTAGAAGTATACACTTAATGGAAAATAACGTTGGAGTATCATTATGACCAGTGGTAGAAACGGGTCTTTTTTTTTAGTTTAAGGAAAAAAAATGTATTATTTTTTAAAAATTGAAGTGCAGTTAATCTACAGTGTTGTGTTAATTCAGGTGTACAGCACAGTGCTTCAGGTTTATGTGTGTGTGTGTGGATTCTTTTTCAGATTCTCTTCCCTTATAGGTTATTACAAAACATTGAGTATAGTTTCTTGTGCTATACAATAGGTCCTTGTTGGTTCTCTAGTTAATATAGTGTAGTGTGTAGTGGAGAAGGCAATGGCACCCCACTCCAGTGCTCTTGCCTGGAAAATCCCATGGGCGGAGGAGCCTGGTGGGCTGCAGTCGATGGGGTCGATAGGAGTCGGACTCGACTGAACGACTTCACTTTCACTTTTCACTTTCATGCATTGGAGAAGGAAATGGCAACCCACTCCAGTGTTCTTGCCTGGAGAATCCCAGGGATGGGGGAGCCTGGTGTCCATGGGTTCGCAGAGTTGGACACGACTGAAGCGACTTAGCAGCGATTTAGCAGTGTGTATATGCTAATCCCAAGCTCCTAATTTATTCCTCTCCCACACTGGAAGTGACTTTTTAAGTGAATACCCCAAAGATAATCAGATGAACCTTTTACATCAAAGGAGATTATGATTCAAGTTGACAGAGCAGAATCGGAAAAGACATCTATTAATGTCTAAAAGCAAAGGGGACATAATTTCTGGATTTATAAGGTACTCCTGAAACCATAGGAAAAAAGATAAGAACCTCCAAAGGTAAAAGGACAAAGAAATGGCTGGGTGATTCGAATTAGAGGAAATGCAAAAGCAAATATATAAAGGGACGCTCAAATGCAGAAATTTAAGAAATAACAAACGAAATAGCAATGATAAATTACTTGATGTGCATAGAAATCTAGACAATACAAATTTTGACTGGGATGTGTCAGAGCATGAAATTTTATTCACTGCTGATAAGAATGAAGACTGGGCAGCCACTCCATCAATACAAACAAGTCAGCCATGTGAATAAAACAGAATGCAGTATATAACCTTGTTCCACAGTGTATGTACCCAAGAAAAATTCTGAAAAAGATTGATAAGGGATGTGTACAAGGCTGTTTGCACAAGGCTAAATCATTTGTGTTAGCAAACATATATACATAAGCCTTGGAACCCAGAAATCCTGTTTTGGGGCTTATATATCTCAGAAGAATTCCCATTCAGATCCATGAGGGGCTGGGTATGAGGTGGTTTATATCAAGTAACACTGGGAAGAAAGGAGCTGGAATCAACATAAGAGCTCATTACGAGGGAAATGATAGATAAATATGAAGGAGCACATAGAGAATACTGTGCAGTCAGAAAGGATGAACTAAAGCCAGTGTTAAAAGGATGGTCTCTACAACAATGTGAATTCTAATATCCATGCGTAAAACAACACCATTTATAAAAAACATACACAAATAAAACAATGTGTAAGACAGAATAGTTAGTTATGGAAGGGAAGGAAATGTGGGGAGGCTGCCAGGCTGACAAAACTACATGGCAGGCCACCTCCCAGGGCCTACATGTTAATCTGGGTCCCTGCGGGCAGTGGTCCTGCAGAGAAATCCCTCTGGGTCAGGGACTGGCTGCCTGGAAATGAAAGAAAAGCACCTTGAAAAGAAAAGTGATTAGAGCCACTTGTTCTGGTAGATAATCACAGAGAACAATCAGGTGCCCAGAGAGGTGCAGAAATATTAATAAACTGGTCTAAAACTGATTTCCAGCCAGATGAAGGTCCTACTGCAAAATGCAAGTAGGTCATACCTACTTGTCATGGAAAACTTGATTTGACCATCGAGTCTGTGGAAGGTCAACGACAAGACTATTAGCAATAATTGAGTTCTCACTGAGTTAAAAGAAGGGAGGCAGGGTGGACAGAGCTCTGGGCTAAGAATGAGCAGGCCTGGCTACTATCTAAATTCAAATCTGCCACCAACTTGCCATAAAACTGACTATATCATTTAGCCTCTCTTGTTTTCTCATTTGTTAAAAGGCAAAACCAGATGATTTCCAAGGTCTTATTTAGATATGACATATTACACTAACTTTTTAAAAAGCAATTTTATTTCCTGCAGGTCTCATCCTTTTCCCCTACTTGTCTTCTAAAAGAGAACCAAGATTTTGGGGGTTTTAGTGATGTTTTATGGTTTGTTCCTGCTTTTAAAATATTGCTCATGGAAACATATCTTTCTATAGTAAAAAAAAAGGTGGGGGGAGAAAAAGTTAATTGAACATTGGTATAGTAAATTTTTTCAAAACAGTATTAAAAACTTTAAAAGTTCATGTTACAACTAGCTGAGCCATACATTTGTCTCACATACTTGCACAGACCTGACCCAACTCCATTAATTTACCATTCATCCTGCTCTCTGAACACACCAGGCTGCCTGGAACCTTAGGGTCCTGTGCTCACTGCTCCCTCTTCCTGGAGTACTCTTCCTCTGACTCCCTCCATCAGATGTGACTTCTCCATGGAACCCTGCCTGACTGCCCAAGTCTCAGTTACAACTCCCATTCCACTCTGTGATTCCCCCTTATCCATGTATCACCTTCAAACATACCATGTATTTTAAGGATGTGCTATATTTGCTGTTGCTGACTCTCCCTACTCCACACACAAATCCCATCCCTGCTATAATGTAAGCTCCTCACAGGAAGGGAAATTTTGTCTGTTTTGTTCGGTGATGTTGAATGTTGTATCCTAGCACCAAGAACAGAACATAGTAGCTACTCACTACATAAATGAACATTGTTGGATAAATGAACAAATTAAAAGGAATGATCCATTCCAATTACAACATATTCATTTGGTTGTGCTTTCTATGGCTACAGTATTACCAAGAGTGCCTACTTTTAGTTACTTAGGACTTAAAAACTAAGGAAACTATTGTATCATCTGGGAGTGAACACAGATTTTTTTAAAGGCAGGGGCAACTTTATAACAGTAAGATATTGTCAAGGTTAAGGGTGTGCAAGTTCCCATTCTTTGTCTGAACTGGGCCACAATGGACTCTTCCCTCTACACTGATGTTTAATTTTAAGAGAGTCAGAACCACTGACAGACCCCAAGATGGCTTCTGGGTAAATACTCTGGTTCCAACCCACTAGCATCTAAGGAAATAAAAGGTAATGAAAAGAAGCCATTCCCTCCCCACCCCACCCCCCCCCCCCCCCCCCCCCCAAAAAAAAAAAAAAAAGGCAGAACCACACTCCAAAACCCCTCTGAAAGTTGCATCAAACTCTACTTTAAGACAAAGACTGATATCCCCAAATCTGGAAAGGAAAAATGAGTTATGTGGGTTTTCTTCTCACTTTTTCTCCTGTGACTTCAGTAGACTGGGGACGGTAGTTGCCACAGGGAAGGATGGGGAGATCAGAAACATGACCAACCACAACAGACTTGTTCTTGGAAGAAGTGATGAGACATTTCACAGGGTCTCAGGAGAGACACTGCAGGGCCCACACAAGCAACTTAGATGAGTTCAGTCCTCTACCCAACTCTTCTGCCGATATGTGCCCTTAAGCCAAAGAAAGTGGACAGAGCAGGAAATATCCAGTCCTCAAGGGGCAACAGATAGAGGGTTACAGGAGTGCCAAGGAAAAACCACTCCAGTTCATTACAGTGCCAAAGGCTGAGCATGGCTGCCCAAACATGGACAAGATGGAATGAAACAGCACAGCAACTAACATTCTACCATAACAAGTGATTTTTAAAGGGGACATTATATTTTTTAAAAAAGATAAAAGTTCATGATCCTTAAGGAATAAGAGAAAGTAATTTGTCATAGAATAACTTAAAAGCATAATAGAAACATGAACATAGTAAAAACAAGAACTTAGCAATGAGATGATCAAATAACAAAGTGAGATTTTACTTGTCATACTAAAATGATAAATTGATGACTAAATAGCATCACCTAGAAATTAACACATAAATTAGAAATACCAAAGAATAGCAGTGACATGACTCCAAATTATTCATATTCAGGGAAGGCTTGAAATCAAGGCAGAATTTAAAGCAATGAGAGAAAAATGATAGATGTAGAGGACAGAAAAATACAGTCCATTAAAAGGTTGATGGGTATTCCTGAAGTAGAAAATCCACCCCAAAGTATTCAAAAATCTCACACAAGAAAATATCCCTAAAATGGATACACAATGGAATCTAATCTCTAAGTTGAAAGGGTAAACTCTGTTTTAAGAAAAAAAAAAACTGACATAGAATAACCAACTATGAGACATATTCTGGCTAAATAAGTGAATTTCCAATTCCAAAATATAATTCTTCAAGTAGAAAGAAAAAGCAAGTTGCATACAAGGAGAAAGTCAAATTTCTTCACAGTGCTTTAAATGCAAAAAACAAAGCAATTTCACAAAAATGTTTAAGGGGGATAAAGTGTAGTCTCTGAATATTATTCTTAGCCAAGATGATTTTCAAATAGAAAGATAATCAGTAGATATTGTAGAACATAAAAACAACGTAAGAATTCACTTTCATTCTGAGCCCTCCTTTAAAAGTCTTGACGATTTAGTCAGTGCAATGAATAAAATAAAAATATCAACAGTGGCATATGAAGGATGGGCAGATGGAAATGGTTTGCCTCAGATGCAAGCAATAAAGAAGGCATTGTTTATAGAGAATTTAAAATTAGAAATAAAACCACTAAAAAATCAGTCTGCTTTTCATATCACCATGTAACAACAACTTCAGCAATGCAAATGATAAAAATATTCCTCCTTTCTCGAGTGGAACGTTTTCCTACCAGACAGTCTGCTCTGAGCCCCTTGACTTGCTTCTTGAAAACAGTGATTTGAAAGCCACAGTAAAAAGATCAGTACTGGATATTGAATTTATTTAAGTATAAAACTAATTTTAAACAACTGAACAGAACATAATGTTACATGTCTTGATTTTATGAAAACAGTAATATAACCAATCAAAATCAAGGCTAGATGATAGAATACTGTGGAATGTAAACACTAAATACTCTGACTGCATGAAAATAACGATGTAATAAACCAAAATCTAGACGGAAGGAAGGAAAGAGAGTGAGAGCGCCTGTGAGCTCATTTATCATGGCAGGGAAATCCCTATGGTCTGAGATGGAGACAGCAGCAGGCAGGACAGCCTGTGGTAGTAAATAAGCCCTGAATCTCATGACTTAACAGAACAGGAGTTCACGTCTCACTCACACACCATCCACCACAGCCTCACGTGACTCTTCAGGGCAGTGCCTCCCTGAGCTGACACTGTGTTCCATATCCACACTGGCATTATGCTCCTCCACATTCACAAATCACATAAATGTCCACGGTCACCAAGACGAGGAGCGAAGGCGTGAGAGACTGGAGATTTGGCAATTAAATACAACCATCCGTAAGTGATGCAAGTCGTTTCTGCTCACATTGTGCAGCTAAAGCCAGTCACAAGATCATACGTAACTTGAAGGGAGTAAGGAAAATACAATTCTCCTGTACCCCAGAACAGGGAGAGAAATGCGTGAACACCAATAAGATCTACCAAGAAATACACTTGGAGAAAAAGAAAGGCCAGAATCCAAAACATCAAGTTCATCATCTCTTTTCTTAACCTAAGGGGGGAAAAAAATAACATCTCCTACTGTGAAAAAAAAATGTTTATTTAAATTTTAGTAATTTCTTAACTCTTACTTAGTTTCTTTTTATCCAGTTAACTTCAAATAAAATTAAATATATGTTTTAAAATTTAAAAATTAGCAGTATATGATTCTACTTTAATGAAATTTCAATCTATCTACCTACCTATCATCCATCCATCCATTTTTTTCATTTGCAAACAAGTTTAGAGAGATGTCAGATGTCCAACAGGATGTTTACTTAATGAGGCTTCTTTCTGAGTGTTAGGATTTTTTTTAATCTTTTTCTTTTTACTTTTCTGCATTCCTTCAATTTCTTTTATAATGAGCATGTATCACTTCTATAAACACAGGAGAATCATTAGAATCTGCATGAGTTAGAAACAACACTTGGCCTTCTACTATCAAGCCTTAAAATCACCAGATGGCAAAAGAGGAGATTTTTTTTTAATTTCATGATTGTTATACACTGTATGGGCTTCCCAGATCGCACCAGTGGTAAAGAACCCACCTGCCAATGCAGGAGACATAAGAGATGCGGGTTCAGTCCCTGGGTTGGGAAGATCCCCTGGAGGAGAGCAAGGCAACCCACTCCAGTATTCTTGCCTGGAAAATCCCACGGACAGATAAGACTGGCAGGCTACAGTCCACAGGGTGGGTCGCACAGAGTCAGACAGAACCGAAGCGACTTAGCACGCAGACTTAGCGCTGTCTGAAATGATAGAATGGGTAAATGCTGATAGCTTCAGTCCAGGCAGCTAGTTTGAATCAGGTATATAAAGAACATACATTTCTATTCTACCAATTTTTGAGACATATCTTGCTGATACAGGTCATTCCTACCAAATATGCAGTGCTTATTGAGCTTAACAGAGGTGTACTATGGAAACAGAGTTGGTTTTCCCCATTAAAAAGATATGAACATTAAATGCAAAAAGTACAGTTAATAAACTGAAGAGGAAATACAACTTCTAATCTGAGTCAAGTTACCCATTATGCACAGTGGGAATGGTGCTGAGAGAGCCCACAGTACTTTTGGGGACCCATGAAAATGTTTTAATTTCTTTGAAAATCAGAAGAAAAAAGTGAACTTCAGGTCAAAGAAAATATTTGAATATATAATATTAATATAAATGCAAGTATTTTAAAAAAACGTTTATTTTGTATTGGAGTACAGCCTATCAATAATGCTGTGGTCATTTCAGGTGGACAGCAAAGGGACTCAGCCATACATATACAGGTATCCATTCCCCCCTAAACTGCCCTCCCATCCAGGTGAATATATTCATCTTTATACCAACCCAGTCGTTAACTGTACTTTTTTCATACTTTTTTATGGAGGAAAAGGCCCACAGAATCAGCAGCGCCTCTAGTCCACGAAATTTCATAATGTGGCCCTGTTTCTGAATCACAAATTCATTGGCAGATGGCAAAAACTTACTTGGTTTATTGAAACATGTACTTAAAAAACTACCTTTCCAACTTAAAAACAGTGTAGCTGTTGATAGACAAAATTCCAAAGTACCTTGTCAGTTACTCAGAGTGCACGGACAACTAATGTAAACTTTCAACGTTAATGACAACACTGTTTTTTTATGGTCTACTGCTGCTGCTGCTAAGTCACTTCAGTCGTGACCAACTCTGTGTGATCCCATAGACAGCAGCCCACCAGGCTCCCCTGTCCCTGGGATTTTCCAGGCCAAGAACGCTGGAGTGGGTTGCCATTTCCTTCTCCAATGCATGAAAGTGAAAAGTGAAAGTGAAGTCACTCAGGCGTGTCCGACTCTTAGTGACCCCATGGACAGTAGCCCACCAGGCTCCTCCGTCCATGGGATTTTCCAGGCAAGAGTACTGCAGTGGGCTGCCATTGCCTTCTCCTATGGTCTACTGGCAGACGATATTAAAGCCATTCATACGGAAGTTGCATGATAAGGATATAAAGTTTTGAGGCTTTTTTTTTTCTTTACTAAATGGGGAAAATGAACTCCTTAATCACAGTATTTCCCACAGATGATTGTTCTGCCAAATGTTCAAAATTATTTAGAAGTATCTGTAAATTTATTTTGGTTCTCAAGATCAGATAGATAAATATTTAAACTGGTACCCAAACTGAAGAAAACAGGCTGCCCTCATGTCACTTGATTCTGTCTTTGCTGCTGGCCCCTGGTCAATAAGGAGAGTTAGTTTAAGATGCGTCAGTTATGTATATTAGAATTATAATGTAACATATCTGATAGATTCTTGTTTTCCTTCTTGGTCCTAAACCTACTTAGGAGAACAAGATCATCATTAAGGAGTGCTTACAGAACTTGACTTTAGGCATCAAAAGTATGTTCCTTTCATGGGAGTTCAGCAGGGTTGTGTGGCTTGGTGATAAGACCAAAGATTTAAAGAAGGATGAAGGTCATGTAAATTTGCCAAGCAAAACCTTTCAAAGCTATGACACAATAATAATTTTAAAAATGAAACTTGGTCTTCTTATCAGCAACCTAGGGAGAGAGATAGAAGGCAGGCTTTTTAATTTGCTGCCTTCCCACAACTGGAAGGGACAGTTAATGCACTGACTGATATAATCAGGAAATCAAAATAATTTGGATAGATTGATGGAACGATACCCACAAGATTTCATTTGTTTTGGGATAAATGCGACATCCTACCAAACTTAAAAAACAAATTATAAAGATACAGACTGAGGACTTCACCAGTGGTCCAGTGGTTAAGACTCTGCCTTCCAATTCAGGGGGCTCAGATTTGATTTCTGGTTAGGGAACTAAGATCCTATATGCCACGTGGTGAGGTAAAAAAAAAAAAAGATAGTCTGTTTTCAACTGGCCTCAAATGCAGTTTAGAAGAAAAGGTTCACATGCTTTCAGTTCAGTTCAGTTCAGTCACTCAGTCATGTCTGACTCTTTGTGACCCCATGGCCTTCAGCACTCCAGGCCTCCCTGTCCATTGCCAAATCCCAGAGTTTACTCAAACTCATGTCCATCGAGTCAGCAATGCCATCCAGCCATCTCATCCTCTGTTGTCCCCTTCTCCTCCTGCCTTCAATCTTTCCCAGCATCAGGGCCAGCAAATTTGGAAAACTTAGCAGTGGCCACAGGACTGGAAAAGGTCAGTTTTCATTCCAATCCCAAAGAAAGGCAATGCCAAAGGCGGCTCAAACTACTGCATAATTGCACTCATCTCACACCCTGGCAAAGAAATGCTCAAAATTCTCCAAGCCAGGCTTCAAGAGTACGTGAACTGTGAATTTCCAGATGTTCAAGTTGGATTTAGAAAAGGCAGATGAACCAGAGACAAATTGTCAACATCCGTTGGATCATCAAAAAAGCAAGAGAGTTCCAGAAAAACATATACTTCTGCTTTATTGACTATGCCAAAGCCTTTGACTGTGTGGATCACAATAAACTGTGGAAAATTCTGAAAGAGATGGGAATACCAGGCCACCTGACCTGCCTCTTGAGAAACCTGTATGCAGATAAGGAAGCAATAGTTAGAGCTGGACATGGAACAACAGACTGGTTCCAAATAGTGAAAGGAGTACATCAAGGCTGTATATTGTCACTCTGCTTATTTAATTAATATGCAGAGTTCATCATGAGAAACGCTGGGATGGATGAAGCACAAGCTGGAATCAAGACTGCTAGGAGAAATATTAATAACCTCAGATATGCAGCGGAGAAGGCAATGGCACCCCACTCCAGCACTCTTGCCTGGAAAATCCCATGGACGGAGGAGCCTGGTGCGCTGCATTCCATGGGGTCGCTAAGAGTCGGGCACGACTGAGCGACTTCACTTTCACGTTTCACTTTCATGCATTGGAGAAGGAAATGGCAACCCCCTCCAGTGTTCTTGCCTGGAGAATCCCAGGGATGGGGGAGCCTAGTAGGCTGCCGTCTGTGGGGTCACACAGAGTCGGACACGACTGACGTGACTCAGCAGCAGCAGCAGCAGCAGCTATGCAGATGACACAACCCCACCCTTATGGCAGAAAGCAAAGAAGAACTAAACAGTCTCTTAATGAAAGTGAAAGAGGAGAGTGAAAAAGTTGGCTTAAATCTCAACATTCAGAAAACGAAGATCATGGCATCTGGTTCCATCACTTCATGGGAAATAGATGTGGAATCAGTGGAAACAGTGAGATAGTTTATTTTGGAGGGCTCCAAAATCACTGCGGATGGTGATTGCAGCCATGAAATTAAAAGACGCTTGCTTCTTAGAAGAAAAGTTATGACCAACCTAGACAGGATATTAAAAAGCAGAGACATTACTTTGCCAACAAAGGTCCATCTAGTCAAAGATATGGTTTTACCAGTAGTCATGTATGGATGTGAGAGTTGGACTATAAAGAAAGCTGAGCGCCGAGAATTGATGCTTTTGAACAGTGGTGTTGGAGAAGACTCTTGAGAGTCCCTTGGACTGCAAGGAGATCCAACCAGTCCATCCTAAAGGAAATCAGTCCTGAATATTCATTGGAAGGACAGATGCTGAAGCTGAAACTCCAATACTTTGGCCACCTGATGCGAAGAACTGACTCATTGGAAAAGACTGTGATGTTTTAATTGACTGCAAATGCAATATAACTCTAGGAAAAGGAAAAAAAAAGAAAACTGAGCACAATGTTAGTTCCAAGTACTGTACATAATTTCGGAATCAGGAAGAAGGGAGACGATAGTTTCACAGATTTATATTAGTCAGACAGATCCCTTCTAAGTCAATGATCTGATTGCATATTATAGGGGCAGGGAAGCAGGCAGAGCCTGAATGCAAGGTCTGCCCAAAAAGGTTAACCTTCAAGCGCATATGAACTCCATGTGAAAGCAAGAATTTGGTGTCTACTATGGTGAACTATGAGCTCTAGCGAGGTAGAAAACTGTGCCTGTCTTACTCACGGCAAGGACCAAGCACATATCTGGGACATCACAGCTCCCAAGAAATAACTTTTAAGACTTTAGTTTAAAAACATACAGAGCAGTTACATTTTATACAGGGGATGCATTCCGAAAGTCTCACACAGTGGGAGACTAATCTGGCAAAATGCAGGAGCACTAGCTTCGAGCAAGAGCTGAAGCACTGTAGAGAATCCTCTTGGCTTTGGAATTTTGTGATTGTCGGCAAAATTTAAATATTCTAGGATTTGCATTATTTCAAATTGTGTGCCTAAAGTATGACTTCAGTGATAATGATCAACTTAATTCAGATATGCCTAATATCACATAAAATGCAAGGGCACTCAGAGGATAGACATGTTACTTTAGCAAATATTGACATCCGGGGCTTCCCAGGTGTCCTTAGTGGTAAAGAACCCGCCTGCCAATGCAGGAGGCCCAAGAGATGCAGGTTTGATCCCTGGGTGGGGAAGATCCCATGGAGAGGGCATGGCAACCCACTCCAGTATTCTTGCCTGCAGAGTCCCATGGACAGAGAAGCCTGGCGGGCTAGAGTGTTCCTGTGACACAGAATCCAGCACGACTGAAGTGACTTAGTACGTGAGCATTTGAGGCCTATTATGTACTGGGTACCTTTCAGTGTTAGCCATTCAGTAGGCAAATTTGGCTATTTAGGTAAATTGCCTGCAGTTTGTCTAAAGCACCTCTGTGGAATTTAGGTCTTTGCAATTATCTATCTAAACCAACTCATTTATTTCATCAAAGAAAAAAATAAAATGAAAGGAATTAAAGTCACTTGCTCACTCTCACAATTAACTGTCCATGGAGCTCTGAAGACAGTGATCTACAGATGCCAATCCCAGCAGGGACTCAGTGCCTGCTTACAGCTGCAAATAAGCAGCTGAAGTTAACAGTCTGGGGGCATATTCATGGAGGGAACTCAGAAATTATAAATATAAGATCATTGTTAAGAAATTTTCTTTTAATCTCCTTTTTAACATTCCCCAAAATGAAAACTTTTCCAGACTATGTTTTTCTGTTTTTTAACATTTTTTTTAAACAAACGTAGATGTATTAGAAGCATGTGCACGTATATGTGTGTGAAACTGAAAGAAAAGTTCAACAAAACAAAAAATCCTTACCTTTACTATATATTATCTTATTGTATTTTAGTTTGCCCTAATACTGATCAGCAGCCACTAAAGTGACTTCACATTCCACTAACATGTAGCAACACCGTTCAAGCGGACATTTTGCTGGCTAACTGCTACTCTGCCATTCAATAATGAGCGCACATGTCGCCTCTTCAGAGAAGCCTTCCAGGACTCCTCCAAGCACAATCAACCATGCCCTTCTTTAAAGCCTGACCTGAGTGGTAGTTAGGGCACAGGGAAGGGGCAGATTCAGGAGAGAACAGGAGGTGGTGCTGGAACAGTTGTCTGTGCCACACTTGAGCTCCACACTGGAGCAGGAGCCCCTCAAGCACAGGGTGAGAAGGCCTTCCTCACCCCTGATTGATTTCCTGGGTACTGAGTACTTCCAGACCCATCATAAATGCTCATTAAGCAATTGTTAAAATAAATCCTTTAGGGAGCGGATGAAAGAGCTTATCCTGAAAGCAAATAAAAGAGCCCATCCATCAGAGGCTGCACGCTGGGAGCTCATGGACTGAATTTGGCCCGCAGATGTGTTTCATTTGGCCTGCGCAATGCAAAAAACTAGAGCGAAAGCATTTGAAAATTGGGAGGTTTCATAAAGTTCCAGATTTGTGGCTGTGCTGGTCCATTCACCACAGTCATCCTCAGGCTGGTCACCTCTGAACCTCTGTTCTTTCCACAGCGCTCGTAAAAGCCCAGGTGCTGGGCTGCTTTCCCATGTACAAGACCTCCTGGGTGCTACAGGTGTGTGATCTTGACTCCTGTACCAAGCAATGGGACAAAAGCGCATGGAGTGACAGAGCCTCCACCATCTGCGGTAAGAAAGAGAGCATGGCAAAAAGGACCCCTTTCAGTCAAGAAAGCACAGGCCCTCCCTATATCTGTGATCTCCCAGAGGCGAAAGGCTGCCTGAGAGAACTGTCTTTATATCCTCTTTCTCTCTCAATGGGAGGAGAAGAAAAAAGGAAAGAAAAAACAACATCAACAACATGTAGAATCATAGGAAATAAGGACCAAAATTAGAACATTTTATTTTTCCTTGTATCCTCCGGCTTTGAATAACACCATTTTGCACAGGTGGGTTTTCAATAAACTTGGAAGCAAGACAGTGGAAAAAATTTTTAAATGCTGTATTGGTCTCAAAATTCCAGTTATTCAGATACAAAAGTGATGCTTGAATACCTTCCTCCCACAGATACATCCTCATGAAAGCCCTGAAAGACCTAAAACTCAATCAAAATTATTCTCCATCAGAATCCCAACACATTTAAAAATAGAAACTGACAAGCTGAGTCTAAAACTTATAAGGAGATGTGAGGGCCCAAGCAATGTTGAAAGAGAACAAAGTTAGAGAAATTACATTACATAGGAAAGCAAGAAAATGTGTCATACTTATACCAAATTAAGGATGTTATATTAGTAATGTCTGCTGGTTTACTTTTTTTAGCACTCTCTTGATTACAAGACTTATTCTAAAAGTAAAGAAGAGAATGTGATCTTAGTAAAATGATAGACAAACAGATCAATGGAACATACTGAAGTCCAGAAATAGATCTACACCTTTATGAACAACAGATTTTCAACAAAGTTAACAAAGGCAATTCACTGGAGAACGGACAGTCTTCCCAACAAATGGCACTGACACAATCGGCTATCTATACGCACACCAATAAGAGAAGTTCAATCCATACTTCATACCATATACAAAAATGAACTCAGAACTGATCACAGACCCAAATGAAAAACCTAAAACTACATAATTTCCAGAAGAAAACAGGTGAAAAACACACTCGCAACCTTAGCTTAAATACAGTTTTCTTACAAATAGCATCCAAAGCATGATCAATATAAAAACAAATTGATAAAGTGGATGTTGTCAAAATGCAAAATTGCTGCTCTTTGAAAGACACTTTAAAGGAATGAAATGACAAGCTACATGCAAATCATACTGATAGGGACAGAGTAAAGAGACAAAATAGGTGATTAAATAGTTAATCCCACTAAGGGACTGTAAATAAAGGAAAAAGTATGGGAGATACCTGTAAATGAATGATCAGTCAAGAAAGCAAGCTTGCTTAGCAACAAAACCATGCAACAGAAGTCTGTGACATGCCCCGAAACAATGAAACAATGGTGGAATGAGACCCACATCCTGACCGGTGAGGTCAGTAAATCAATGATTCTTAGGATATACTCCTCTGTGCATAGTAAAAACAAAAATATAAGGAAGAGGTGATATCACACTGAAACTCGAGACGATTTACTGTGTTTTAGTATATGTTACCACTGTTTTGCTCATTTCCATTGCATCATGACAGTCCAGGCTTGACTATGTAGGGACAAGAAAACTGCCTTGCCCAAAGTGGAGGAGAAACTGATCATGGAAGCTTGACATCTACTCGAGAATGAGGAAGAGTGGTCTTCCTCTCCCCACTTGTCATTTGATTATAAAACGGTAACCCACTAAGCTCTTGGGGTAGTACCCTCTTGCCTGCTGCTGCTGCTAAGTCGCTTCACTCGTGTCCGACTCTGTGCGACCCCAGAGACAGCAGCCCACCAGGCTCCCCCGTCCCTGGGATTCTCCAGGCAAGAACACTGGAGTGGGTTGCCATTTCCTTCTCCAATGCATGAAAGTGAAAAGTGAAAGTGAAGTCGCTCAGTCGTGTCCAACTCTTAGTGACCCCATGGACTGCAGCCTACCAGGCTCCTCCTCCATGGGATTTTCCAGGCAAGAGTTGCCTACCCACTTGTAAACCTCACAAGCATCCTATTCTAATAAATTGCTTCTTATCTATCACTGCCTATCAATGAATTCTTTCTGCACTGAGACATAAAGAATTAGAGCTCCTCAGAACCACCTCCGGGTGCATTTCTGCAGGCTCAATATATCTTATAAAGGGCTGTATATAGTATATAGACAAGGAATTCTCTAAGCTTAACAAGAAAATAAACAACTCAATTTAGAAATGGGCAAAAACTTGAACATATATTTCAATTAACAAGATAGATGGGTGGCAAATGTACACATGAAAAAATGCCCAACATTCTTTGTCATTAGAGAAATTTAAATGAAAACCACAATGAGACACCACTATGCACCTGTTAGGTGGTAAGAATTAAGAAGACCAATAGTACAGTGTTGCTGAGGATGTGCAGGAACTGGAATGCTCAGACAGTGCTGATGGGAAAGTAAAATGGGGCTTTGGAAAACAGTTTGGGAGTCCTGTAAGAAGGTGAACATACATCTCCTATACAATGCAGCCATTTCACTTGTACATGAATACCACGGAGCGAAGAAAGCCTGTGTCTGTACAGAGACTTGTGCATGAATGATCAGAAAAGCTTTAATTGTAATGGCCAAAAACGCAGGTGTCCATCAATAGGTGAGTGGGAAAACAAACTGTGGCATATGTGTGCACTGAAATACTGCTATGTACCTTTTAAAAAAATGAAATACTGATGCCCACTTCAACGTGAATGAAAACTACAAAGGAAAGTGAAAAAAACAGACAAAAAATAGCCCTGTATAACTCCACTGATATAAAACTCTAGGCCATGAAATAGTGTATAAGGATAGCACATCAATGTTTGCCAGAGTGGGGCTGTCAGAAAGAATGAATTACAAAGGGATAGGAGGAAGCTTCGGGGTGATAGATATGTTCATTATTTCATCATAGAGAAGATTTCATGGTACATATGTGTCAAAACGTGTACACTAAGAATACATGCAGGTCACTGCATGCCAGTAATACCTCAGTAAAGTGGTATAAACAAACAAACAAACAAACAAAAGTTGTGCTGTCCTTTTCTTGTCACGTGACCCCACGTTACTGTGTTAGGTCCTCTTTCCTAGACTTTCCCGTAGTACCATATGCTGGCCCTGTTTTAATCTTTATCAGTTCAGTTCAGTTCAGTCGCTCAGTCGTGTCCGACTCTTTGCGACCCCATGAATCGCAGCACGCCAGGCCTCCCATAGTTCACTCAAACTCATGTCCATCGAGTCCGTGATGCCATCCAGCCATCTCATCCTCTGTCGTCCCCTTCTCCTCCTGCCCCCAATCCCTCCCAGCATCAGAGTCTTTGCCAATGAGTCAACTCTTCGCATGAGGTGGCCAAAGTACTGGAGTTTCAGCTTTAGCATCATTCCTTCCAAAGAAATCCCAGGGCTGATCTCCTTCAGAATGGACTGGTTGGATCTCCCTGCAGTCCAAGGGACTCTCAAGAGTCTTCTCCAACACCAGAGTTCAAAAGCATCAATTCTTTGGCGCTCAGCTTTCTTCACAGTCCAACTCTCACATCCATACATGACCACAGGAAAAACCATAGCCTTGACTAGACAGACCTTAGTCGGTCAATGAGTATAATTTTTCATCCCACTCTTAAGTTGAGCCATTATGGCACTACCAACTATTTCTAATCTAAAAAATGGCAGGTTCATGTGGTTCAACCTAAGTGCTTGCTTGTCAGCTAGACCTGAAGGTGAGCTCTCTGAGATCTAAGGAAGACCTGGCCCAGTGATGTTTGCTGGGCAAATATGCTGCTGCTGTGAAAATCCTTTTCTCTCCAGCTGCCCGTTCTCGGTTGGGTCATCACAGGCAGCTGAGGAAATGGCTACAGGGTCCTGCCTTAACGGCTTTACTCCTTTTGTCCATTTAAAATCTCTCAAACACCCTGGGAGGGTAGACCCTCCTTTTTTTGCATAATTTTAATAGTTCCTATTTGAAAATGATCTTTCAAAAGCAACAGAAATGCACCCCTGGGCTCTAGAAGCAGAGGATGTCGCTTTGAAATGTCAAAAGTGTTAAACATTTAAAGCAACCATAAATCAAAGTACAACTCTGACTCCTGACATCTCTCCAAGGAAAAATTCCAAAGGCTGCAGTACTTTAAAATAATATCTTGTGCTCTGGCCCCAGCCTTGGCTGCTTCTCCCTTGGAACAACAAAAAGAACCGTGCCAGCTATTAAAGGCAGTCTTGTTATATAATGCAGTTAATCTCACATAGTCTTCCCTGTGGGATTTAACCCAAGTTTCACAGTGGTCTACTTTATTTAGCACTGATAGTTTTATTCGTTTCTTATTAAAGAGATCTTTCCACAAAATTGGCTGCTTTCTCAGTCTTGGCTCAAGAAGGAAGAATATCTGAATTAAAAATCTGTGCAACAGATGGATTGCAGTTACAAAGAGTATCTCTGGCTTCAGAAGTTCCTCACGGAGGCAGGTGTCAAGCCTATTAATAAGTCCCTGGCTTTCAGATTTTCCCGAACACAGTTTAGCCCTCCCATTTATGCACTCTGCAGGCAGAACAGAAAATAAAAGCACAGAGCTCCGTAAATACTTGTCAGATTCTGGGGATGTGTTTGTCTCAATTTCTGTTCATTTAAAAGGAACTGTACTTTTATCCACGGGAAAAACAATCCCATCAGGCAGCTCCAAGGAGGGGGAGAGGGGACATACGGGATGGCCCCCACGCCTGTCAGCTTGTGTGGGCGGGGTCTGTCCAGGGCTGGGTCTGAGAGGCCCTGCCCGCGAGGTCCTGCTGAGCCCTCCTTGGCGCGGTGGCCCTTTCGGCACCAGAGAGGGACTGATGAAGGGCACACGGAAGGGGCTTTCTTGTGCTTCCTGCTGCTCTTCCTTAACGAGCCCCTCCTTTTCCCCATATAGCTACTGGAGGGATAACAGAGAAGACAAGCAAGATAAGTCATTTCCTTCCCACTGTATGACTCATACGACAAAAGCCCTGTTCCACATTCTCACAGTCTCAAACACAGCCCTGTTTGGTTTCAAACAGTTCTCACCGAAGTGTGCTCCATCCTGTGTCATTTTAAAACAAGGGGAAGGGAAGACAAAGGAAACACTTCTACTCTTAAAGCCATCACCATGAGACAGGTGTAACTGTTATATTCTTTTTATAGGGAGGGCATTACTATTAGGAGAAGCTGGATGACTTGGACCAACTCACTCCTTTGAAGAAGTGACAGCCTGGTTTTAAACTCAGGTCCATCTGGCTCCAGAGGCTATGGTCCTCCTGTGAGTTTCTCTATGCTCTCTAGTCTGTCTGACTGGAGGAGTGTTAACAAACCCATTAAGAGAGGTAGAAGCTTACTGGGCAATGATTTTGTGCTGCTTCGATATAGTTCCCAAACTGTGCAGATACCCAGAAGCACTACTAAATGGCTGAGCCTGGAGCCAGTGTGCAAAGAGGGTGTCCGCAGAGAAAAATTTATTCATTTTACAGACTGAAAATTGGGGGTAGGTGGGCTTCCCCAGGGGCTCGGCAGTTAAAAAAAAAAAAAAAAAGTCTGCTTACAATGCAGGAGATGTAGGATCAATCCCTGAGTTGGGAAGATCCCCTTGGAGGAGGGCGTATCAACCCACTTCAGCATTCTTGCCTGGAGAATCCCACAGACGCATGAGCCTGGCAGGGTACAGTCCATGGGGTCACAAAGGCTTGGACACAACTGAAGCGACTGAGCAGGCACTCAGGCACTGTAATAAATAACACTAACAACCACAACTTATGTTCATGATGGACTTAGAGCCCTTGTAAATCCATGCCTGTAAGGTCTATGTCATTGAAAAGATAAAATGAGCGTTTAATGGGTCCAAAGGGATGCCTCCTTTAATGTGCTTAATCCTCCCCGCCTAAAATGCTGCACTCTGTCTGGTGGCAGCTTTTACCTCCTGTTGGTCAGTCGCATTCAGTGGACAGAAGAGTCCATCTTCCCTCCCCGTTGCCCCAGTCCAGAAGATGTGGACTCTAGCAATCAGCTTTAGCTCTGATATGTCACTCTAAAATATTCCTCTGTGTTAACATAATAGTTCCATTAAGTAAACTGAACTTTAACAAAAATACTCGAAGCCGATTTTTTGAATTTCCTTCTCTAGCAGCAAGGTACTTCTTTAAAAAAGAATGAAAGGAAAACAACAACAAGAGAAAGCCACATATAATATTCATTTAGCCTACTTACTGGCAGCATGGTGTGCGTGTATGTGTGTTCCAAAGAGCACAGAAGCAGCTTTTATGGTTAGAAAATTGAAGTGCTATCAAACCTAGGAAATTATAGGGAGCAGAAACAAAACAGCTTATCTACATATGTCCCATCTGCTTTTGGTTTTGTGTTTTGCACAATCAATTACTGGAAGCCTTGGAGAGTACGCCGAGACACTGAAAACAAGACCTAGGGTGTGTCATGATGGTGGCTAGAGGTGACGGCAAGGCCACCATAGAGCCCACATCAAAACTCAGATGCATGGGAGAGTTTTCCGGAACTGCCAAGGCAGACTGTTACAAATGAAAACACAACATGCAGCCACTGTTTCGGAATATGGAAAAAAGCAAATTTCCATTCAGCGGGGAAAAGCCATCGATTTCTGAATTCTGTCAGCGTGGGTCACTGTGTTCTCCATAACTCAGCATTTTACTGCCGAGAGCGGTTGCGCCCAAGACGCTTCAATTTCCCAGACTCCAGCAGCTGGGTTTTTATGCTGGGTCCCTCCCCCAGCAAGAGCCCAGTTTCTTTGGGCCACTCCATTCCAACAGCCCTACTACTTTCCGCTCTGACAGTTCCACGCTCCACACTCACCTCCATTACCTACTTCTAGACTCTCCCTACACTTTCAACACAAATCACTTCTCCACTTTTCCATGAACCACAGGCAAGGGAAAAGACCTCGCGTTAGGCAAAAGACGAGAATAGCAATGGATCCACACTTCAGTAGAATAAAGTAAATGCCTGAACTGAGAGGTGTTATAACAAATGAACATTCTTTAGCTGAAATAACTTGGTGGCAGCAAAGTCCTAAAAGAAACTGAAGAAAAACTTTCTATTCCTGTTGACCCAATCAATTAATAGAGCTACACCATTAATGGAAGTAATCTTAGTTTGAAGTTTGAAAATTACTTTTGTCTAAGGGAAGGGGATGATGAGAGTTACTGATCTATTAGTCACTCTTTTGGTATATTCTTTAAGGGGGGAAAAACAGAAAACCCCAGGGGATTCTAGAAATGAAATCAGCAATGTGAGCCTGTTCTTAAATGAGTACATTTTGTTTGCTTAAATCACTGTGTTCGTTAGTCTGCTGTTGTAAGGAGATGACAATCTATAAAATCATAAGCCTGATTTCCACTGTTGAGCAATGGCTCAGAGATTTGAAAGAGAGAATTTGATTTCTACCTCTATTTCTAAAGGAAAACACTTTGCATACGGCGTATTGATAAAACGTTCTAATTACGCGGGCTTAATCATAAGAGTGTTAACATATGAAAAAGTTCTTAGAAACATTTGAAGGTAGATTTTTAAGAGTACTATAGGAATCATTAAACATTTTTAGACTCCAATGCGAAACAAAAAAGAGAAAACTACAATAGAGACCCAGCCCCCAAGGGGAATTCATGTAACACCATCTCCTTCCCATGGCTTGCCTTTGGGAACCCATCTTGTCACTTCTTCCCCTCCTCAGAAGCAGCCTGCCCTTCTACAGCTTAAGAAGAAGGATCCCGGAGTTGCCATGAGGGTGGAGTCTCATTCATGACTTGGAGCAGTCTCATCCCTCAGCTCCATGGCACTGACTCACTGTGGTACAAGGAGGATGCAGTGTCCGGGAGGAACCGGTGGTTGTCAAGACTCATTTCCCTGTGGCATGATGCGGCTGCCTTCTCTAGTGAATTATACAGGAAGACGATTTTCATCTGACTCAAGGCTCTGGGGCTGTGCTTCACTCCCATTCCTCTTGATTGGCCAAAGTCATTATTTGCCAAGGTAAACTGCAAACTTCCCTTTTTTGCAGTGATGGATCCGTGCGCGGTCATTCTCAGGGTGTGACAGTGTGGTATGGGGCACTGAGCCCAGGACGCGCTCTTCAGTCCTTTTTCTGCCCCTGACTCACTGCCATCTGCATCTCAAGTTCCACATCCCTGAAGAGGTGGGGATCCAGCCAGCCCCCCACCTTTTTGTAACACCACCAGGAGAAGACTGTGCCCCCTCTCAAAAGATTTTATTTTTCCTGTCATTTCCAATCCTCCCCCCTTTCTCCTTTTTTCCTATATTAGCTAGACTCTCATGCCAAGTGGGTGATATTCACAGAACACCACCCCAACCCTCTAGACCAAGTGTTCTAATTTTCATGCGGTCACAGATATAAGCAAGATAACAGAAGGGCGTGTTGGCTAGCAAACACAGCAGGAAGAATAATTAACCAGGTTGCATGGTGTGTTTCCTTTCCTTCAGTAACTGAGAGGCAGTTGTGATTTAGTAGACAGGGCAGAAGTCATAGCATGTTTCATGACCCAGCACTAGACCTTGAGACTAAAAGGCCACCTTTCTAGCCTCAGCTTCCTCACCGTAAAGTGAAAGGGTTGATTGAGCTTAGGGGCTGCAAAGGCAGACATTTACTGGGGCCTATCAGATAACACGCAGGAAGTAAAGTATAAACTATGGAGCAGTGGGGACTGGGGAAAACCGGAGTGCCCACACCCCAGCTGGGGGAAGCAGCTGCCACTCAGCACCAGCCAAGTGTCACCCTGGGAGGAAGAGGGTCCTTCAACTCCACATTTTCTAATCTTCCAAGAGAAGCTATATTCTAAGTGGAATCTCAATTTTGAATTAGTGTCAACTGATTTAAAAAAATTTTTTTAATGCTGTGTGAGCCAAATAAAATGTGAATGCCCATGTTCAGTCTATGGCCTTGGCACTCCGACCTGATTAATGGCTATTAATACAATTAATACATTAATATGATGGATATTAATATAGCACTATTCCCTTCTCCAGGGGATCTTCCCCACCCAGGGATCAAACCTGTATCTCCTGCTTGGCAGGTGGAGTCTTTACCGCTGAGCCACCAGGGAAGCCAAAACCCAGATTGCCCAAGTTTAAATTCTGGTTAAGCCACTTTATGACCTGTGTAAACATAGGCAAGTGACTACACCTCTCTGTGCCTCAGTCTCCTCATTTAAGAAAGTGAAGATGATATGATGCCTATCACATAGGGCTCTTGTGAGAACTGAGCAGGTTAGAGCATGGTGAGCTCTTGTAACAGTGCCTGACAAGGTAAGCACTGCAAGTATTTGCCACTATACATAAGAAGACAGGGCGCAGAAAGTTGGTTGCACCAGAAAACCAAAGTAGAATCAGGGATGGAAAATCTACCTTAATCTATAGATCAGTTTATTTTATTGTTAGAGTTACCCAATAAGGGACTTGGAAAAATAATAAGCAAAGACCGCGCTAGAGTCCAAATGGATTTATTCTCCCGTCCAGACCCATTTGAGTTCTGCGCGTCTAGGCATCCTGACATTTCCATTTGGATATCTTCCAGGCGTCTCACATTTAACATGTTCAGACCTCGTCTGGGTCCTGCTTCCACCTGTTTCCACCCTCAGTCTTCTCCGTTTCAGTGCTGGCAGTGGCAATACCAGCCACCCGGTCACCCAAGGTAGAAGTTTGACAGTCAGTCATCTTTGACTCCTCCTCTGCCTCGTCCCCAAAGTCAGTGACCCACAGTTGTCCATTCTGCCCCTTCAGTATCCCTGCTGTCCATCTTCTTTTCTCCTTAGTCACGGCCTCTATTCTAGTCCAAGAAATGATCACCCCTCCCTTGCAGTAACTCACTAACTGGCCTTTTGCTCTTACCTGTGCCCCGAAGCCAGAAAGCCTACAGGGCACCTTGGTGTACAAAAGTACGCTGCCCATGTGAAGAGAGGCAGCCCTGGCCAGGCCTTGGGGAGCAGACTGGGGCCAGATTTCACCCCTCACTTGTCTGCTTGGGCAGCACCCTTGTGCTTCAGCACCTGCTCAACCATGTACAGTGGTCCTTCCCAAATGATTTTTCCAACAGCAGTTGGAGTGGTTTTATTAAAATGTAAATTGGATCATGCCACACTTCTCTGTAACATAACCCCATCCACAGCCCTTTATGGGCTTCCCTGGTGGCTCAGCTGGTAGGGAATCTGCCTGCGATGCAGGAGACCCTGGTTTGATCCCTGGGTGGGGAAGATCCCCTGGAGAAGGGAATGGCAACCCACCTCAGTATTCTTGTCTGGGAAATCCCAACGGACAGAGGAGCCTGGGGGGCTACAGTCCACAGGGTCGCAAAAGAGTCAGACATGACTTACCAACTAAACAACAATAATCTGGCTTTTAGCCACCATTCACTAAATTCCACCACCTTTTCGAAGATCGGAGACGATGTTCATGGCATCTTTAAGTTTCCCTCTTCCACTCTAACCACCCTTGGTTCCTCACTTGAACTGGCTTCTAGATCCCTCATTAGCTTTATTTTCCTCACATGAACTGGTCTTAGACACCCCCTCCCACCCCGATTAGCTCTTTTCCTGCTTTTGAAGCACCAAGGTTTGCTGGCTTAGACCGTATGTATGAATGTGTCTTCTCTTCTGGATGCAGGGCAGGAAGCAGGCCCTGTGTTTATTCCCTCTGAATCCTTTACAAAGCTGCCAAGAGTGCTCACACAGAGCAAGCCCTCATATACAGACAGGGCCAGACCAAGCAGGGATAATAGGCCTGCCTGTGTGAATAACAGAAGTCGGCTGGGAATACGCTTTTATCTGTCACAACCCTAATTAAGGGGAAAGGCCTTATTTTGTGGCTAGAAATGTCAACATAATGAATTGGCTAATTGTTCCTTCTTGCTACAGACCTTCTCCCGCACTGTCCCCAGGTCACAGTGTCGAAGCTGGAAGGCGCCTTTTTGCACCATAAGATATGACTGGCCTTGAATGGCGTGGCTGCTCGGGGGCTGGGAGGGGGCGGTGTGGATGGGGCACCTCTCACAGTGCTTTTGATCTTGCTCTGTCTCTTTGGGGCTATTGTTCTGGGGCGGGTGCTGTCCCTTGAAGACAGTTGGGGCAGAGTTCCCCTTTATCTCTTGCTCTATGTTTCTCCTTCCCATTCTGTTCCCCAGGGCCTAGGAAGGGTCAGGGAATACCCACCATCTGCTCCCTACCAGGGACCTGGGAGCACTCCTTTCTAGTGTCACTGGGAAGCTCCTGGTTCACTCCACACCCCTCCTCTGTATCCTCCCCTCTAGAGAATGCAGATCTTTTAACTCAGCAGCTTCCTGCGTACCTCTCCTCCCAACTGCCTCTGTCACTCCCACTGCTCATGTACTTCCCGTCTCCCATCCACTAATATGTCAAGTAAAAGCTGATCCAGGAAGGTAGCCTAACCAGAAGATATAAGGCACCTGGCCAGTACAGCAGGAACTTCCTTGCTTAAGAAATGGAGGCCTCAGACAATCCAACAGGTGGAAGAAGTTCATTATTAATAAGGGTTGCCTCTGGGGAAGGGGCTAAGGAGCAAGGGTCAGGGGAGGCCTAGGTGAGCTTTTTCACTAAGCAGCCTTTTGTATCATGTTCTCTTCAACTACAAATACTTACTTTTTCAATAATAACCTAATAGCTCTCCTAGTTCTGATTCCAAGTGTGTTAACACAACCTTCTGATAAAAGTCTGGCTCCCCACACAAGGTTTTCTGCAGGGAGAAAAATATGCTAACCTGCAAATGTGAATATCTGTGTTTGTTTAGGAAGAATTCTTTCCAACACAT
This sequence comes from Oryx dammah, assembly GCF_014754425.2. NCBI lineage: Eukaryota > Metazoa > Chordata > Mammalia > Artiodactyla > Bovidae > Oryx > Oryx dammah. Next base: position 93,435,484 of record NW_024070213.1, read on the forward strand.
GAATGAATGGGCATTGTGACTTCTCCACCAGTCTCTAAGATCGGTTCTCATGAATCAGTTTCTCTATCTTCTTTCCCAGACTGCTCTGCTCTGGTCCAGGAATCCCTTGGTCTGTGAAGCTGAGGACCAGGCGTGGAGAAGGGCCATCCTGGCAAGGCACTGTCCATGGGCAAGGCCTGCCAAGTGGCCACACAGCGCCCTCTGGTCTTGGGAAACAGATTTTCTTCCAATGAAAGGCTAAGGTGGTAGCAGCAGCTCCCTAGTCTGGATTCCATGAGATGACAGGCAAAATGGATCCCTGACGGGCTAAATAATGACCTGATCTAAGCTGAATGTCACATGTCCACAGACTGAGTCTCCTAAAGAGGCAGTCTGAGCCATCAAGGGGAATGCCCGTCTGAAGCCCACAGACAGGGGTTTAGAAGCTCTCAATTGTTTTATGATGAGATCTTACCTAAAGCACCTCTGTAAAGAGGTGAGGCAGTGTGGAGGAGGAGAAGATGTCATGGAAAAAGAAAAATGAATAAGAAGGGGCTGGCAGCTTACTGCCAAGAAAGAAAATTCTGCCAGCCAACCATAAAGAATGGGATGATGATAGCTACTGGGACCTAGAGCAAGTTACTCCACACTTTCTCCCTCCATTGCTTCTTGTAGGATGAGGATAAATCTAGGACCTACTTTAAATGATCATCCTGCCGATTCACCACAGTGATATATAATACGTAAAGCACTTGGCCCAGTCAGGCTCCACATTCTCTGCCCCCACTCACACACCCCTGAACGTGGCTCCCAGGCATTTTGAAAACACATTTCAAATACCTCAGAGTCACTGCTGGGGAGACCTGGTCAGAGGCTGCAGTCCCTTGAAGGACCAGGTCCCAGGTTCTGATGGACTGCCCTCCACCTGAGGAGACAGTAACATGGGCAGGGAGGGTCCCTGGGAAGTCACCTGGCCCAACACCCTATGCATGTGACTTCCGAAAGGAGCTAAATGAACAGACGAAGACAGAATGAGAAGGAAAAAGATGTAACTTAAAAAATAGTAAATTTGTGAAATTCTATTGGAAAGTTCTACTGTACTGAGCCCTCGAATTTCCTGGTCACTGCTCCAAATCCAGATCTCTCATTCCAAATCAGCAGTTGTCCCTTCTGGAGCTGTCACCCCAGCACACTAAACTGGGCCGGTAAGACTTGGTGGGACCCTCTTGTATTTTTAGAGCCTTTGACTCTTGTCCAGAGAGTGGGTGGGTAATGGTACGTGTACCCCCATTCTCTGTCCACTGTCATCTCACAGGGATGGGAGTGTCCCCTAGATGAGGAGTCACTGCTTATAATGAGAGCAGTTCTGATGGAGTGCCTAGATAGGGGAACAGGATGAAGGCAGAAAAAGGGCTAAAAAGTCCTTTTCCTATATAGTTGTGCTATATATGGTAGTCACTAGCCACGTGTGACTGCTGAGCACTTGAAAAAAGAGCCTGACACGCACTTCAGTGTGCTGCAAGTACAAAGCTCACACCAGATTTTGAAGACTTAGGTGTGGAAAACAAGTGTAAAATACCTCATTAATAATTGTTTGCTATTCCTTTCAGGTTGAAATGATAATTGTACTTTGGATATACTGCGTTAAATACATCAATCAGACTAATTCCACATGTTCTTTTTACTTTTGAAAATGTAACAGACAGTAAAGAATCTGCCTGCAATGCAGGAAACCTGGGTTCAGTCCTTGGGTTGGGAAGATCCCCTGGAGAAGGGAATGGCAACCCACTCCAGTATTCTTACCTGGAGAATTCCATGGACAGAGGAGCCTGGTGGGCTACAGTCTATGGGGTCGCAAAAGGTCCGTCTTGACGGAATGACTAACACTTTTACTTTTATACTAGAAAATGTAAATTCCACAGGTGTTCACACTGTGGCTTGCATCGTATTTCTGTCGGAGGGTAAAGCTGCGGAATCTGCTTCCTGTGCTCTTTGCCCTCTCACTGCTGCCATCCTCACGCTTGGTCCTAACCCTGCACCTGAGTGAGCAGTGGGAAGCTAACTAGCCACTCCTGCTGCTGCTGCTGCTGCTGCTGCTAAGTTGCTTCAGTCGTGTCCGACTCTGTGCGACCCCACAGACGGCAGCCCACCAGGCACCCCCGTCCCTGGGATTCTCCAGGCAAGAACACTGGAGTGGGTTGCCATTTCCTTCTCCAATGCGTGAAAGTGAAGTCGCTCAGTCGTGTCCGACTCTTAGCAACCCCATGGACTGCAGCCTACCAGGCTCCTCCGTCCATGGAATTTCCCAGGCAAGAGTACTGGAGCCCCTCCCAGGCTTCTGTTATTCTGCGGGGAAAAAGGAGAGAGTAAACTAAAATAGTTTTCTTTTGGCTGGGGGTATATTCCTCCCAGTCTACCCCTCTCCAATGATCACAGATAGAAACATTTCTAGCCTCAGAATCCAGGCCCCACTTCAGGCCCAGGGAGTACCGTGCATAAAAGATGAACTAGTCTTCAAAGCAATGGTGGGTTCTAGGTGCAGCTGAGCTACTAACCAGACCTGGGGTTTTCTATTTTTTATTTCTTGGCATATATTTCATCTTGGCTGCCAAGCTGAAGACTGCTTGAAGCCAGGGATTAGATTTTTGTCCACCGTGTATCCACACCTCGAGGAGGTAGTCAATAGAAATTGGCTGAATGCAATGCATGAAAGACTTAGAGGGCTTCAGTTTACCCACCTGTAGAAATGAAGGCATCAGACTAAGTAATCTGATAGGTTAACAGAATTTTAAAGCAAAAAGGGACTTTAGAACCCTCTGGTCTAGTGGTTTTCAATTCAATCAGTTACAATCCAATTTTTACAATCCAACATTTTACAAATCTATTATTTGCTAATTTGATATAAAATAATGTAACCTACCTATACACATTTTAAAATTAATGTGCAAACTGTAATACAAAGGAGAGATGGAAATAGCATAACCTCTATAAAATAATATGTATTTCAATATATAAATACTCTACATGACTGCTCTAAAGAGCGATGTAGCTTCAGATTCACACGCCTATAGAATCACCATGGATGTGAGAGCTATAGTGCAGATGGTACAGGTGTGTTGTGCTGCTGACTCAGACGTCTTTAGTGTTTGCTAATGGTGAGATGATTTTTCTGAAATAGGGAATAACTCCGTAAAGCTCTGAGTAAAACAGAGTACAATCTTACCTCTGCTTATATATATTCCTGGAGAATCCCATGTATATCTTTAAACATGAAAACTGCTCTACATTAATGTGTGAAACAAAGCTGGATTCTTTGAAAACCTGGCAGAACATATGGAAGTCTTGAGGGTTGTGGGACCATTATCCTCTCTGCAGAACTGTCCAGAGTATTACATAGCAGCTCTGCCCCTGCCCATCAGATATCACTAGCATCCCACCCCCGATCACTGTGGCATCTGAAAACACTCCCATGGACTCCCTGGTGGTCCAATGGTTAAGAATCCACCTTCCAATGCAGGGGCATGGATTCAATCCCTGGTTGGGGAACTTAAGATCCCATGTGCCACGGGACAACTAAGCCTGGGTGCCACTAGAGAGAAGCCCGTGCACTGCAACAAAAATCTTGCTGCTGCAACCAAGACGTGATGCAGCCACGTAAATAAAATAAAAAATGAACACACCCCCACAGGATGCTAAAAGCACCCCAGGGGGGATGCCAACCACAGACGAGAATCCCTGATGGGCAAAACTTTTTAATTACGGGCATAATTTGAATAAGATGTGAGAGCACAGATAACAGACACAGTAAAGTTTTGAAAAGATGGTCTGTTTTCAAGACAGCTGCATATGTACGCTACGACAGAACAAAGGGAATCATGAACTGAGGCTTCACACTTATGTTGCTGATCACTGCTGGTTCAGTCACGTTTCAATCTGTTAGAAAGACTTGTCTTCTGACACATTTTTGCCCGCATTCCCACTGGACCAAAGCGGCCCAGAGACTCGGAGGCAGGCTGGGCTGGAGAGGCCAGGCCTCCAGGCTGCCAGGCCCGTGTTTCAGGCTTGTTTCCTCTGCGTTCTCAAAAGTTTCTAGGACACCACAGTAGAAATGGCACGGGTTGCAACACTCTTGTCTCCCACGGCAGTGTTCTCTTTCATTGCTGCTTACGTGTGATCCTAGGATTCATGATGTGAGTAGATTAAATCTCTCCCTCAGATCCTTCAAACAAGTTAAACTGCAGTCAAACTGCAGTCCTGCTGGGTAACCCCACTAGAACCTCACTTACTTTGTGGAGAGGCGGGGGGAATGTGGATTCTACCCAGTTCATTCAAAACTTAAACAAACAGAAGGTAAAGTTGGCTTTTTTTTTCATCTCCCCGACCCCCTAACTGCTCATCTTGGAATGGGGACTCCATCTAGTTCCTCAGACGATCTGCTGGCCCTGCTCACAGAAGAATGTTTGTACTCAGTGGGAACAATCTGTTCATGACAAGACACCAGATCCTGTCTGAACCACAGCAGCTATGGGAAAACAATATGCCTACAGCCAGCACCAAAGTCTGGTCTGTACTTCGTGGCTGGCATTGCCCCATCAGAGAATCGGCAGGCAGCGGCAAAACCCTGCCTGAGCAGCAGGCTCTGACAATCACCTTGGCTATTGCCCCTGCTTCCCCCTACATGTCCATGCCCCTCCATTTCAGCATTTGGTCTGCAGGCAATATCCTCTGGCTCCAGATCAACTTTTTTTTTTCGCAACACCCTCAGCAAGTCGGGTAAAAGGTGCTTCCAGCTTGCCCTAGACTCCAACCTGCTCTCAGATACCCCAGGAAAAGCTTTTTTTTTCCAAGCATATATTCTTCCCCTTTCCTGGGGAGCTCTAAGCTCATTCTCCCCACTTCCCTAGCTCAGCTCCATCCTCTTCCTCAGGCCAGTGGTTCCCCAATATCCACAGAACCCAAGAGAAAGTCCACACCATGCCAGCAAGTCCCCCTTGTTCCTGGCATCTGCGTCACTGAGGCCCCTTGGGCTTTGAGACAATGTCATACAGACCCCTGCAGGTAAACCAGAGACCTCAACCTAAAATAGTAATAGGGATGAGATGAAACCAACGATACTGGTCTTTTTTATTTCTCTAATGGGGTGGACAACGTGAATGCAGGAGGAGGACATACTACATTTAGGCACAGAAAAGTGCATAAGGAGATAAAAGTCACATTTAATTGTTACTGCTTTGTAAAAGCCCAAAGACTACTGCATTGCTTGACAACTTCTGCAGTATCTCGCTGGATTCAAGTTCTGTGGGACTTGGCCACTCGGGACATTTTTGCAAGGTTAGATTCCTAGCATCCAGTAAAAAAAGGAAAGGGACTTTGACACTTGATCTCCAGTTATAGAATAGGTGTTTGTTCTTACTTAATTATACAATCCCCACAACTCTATCAGATGTTGGCAAAGTTCTCTATGCACCATTTTAATGCTTTTATGATTTAACATGTGTCATGCTTAAATCATTAAGCATGATTTAACATGCTTAAATTTATATTTCCTGCCTACTATTCTTCCCACACTAATTTGAACCATACAAAAAAAACTTATACAAAAGAAGAGAAACTGCATTCAGGACAAGTAAGGAGATTGCATTGAAACAATTCCTGATTAAAGTTAGCACTTTACATAACAATACAGGATACAGGATACCTTGTACTGCAATTGCATTATAATTAACCAACTCCAGTTACAAATTTTACACCAACTGTAGATCACAAACTGAAGTAAAACTCAAGTCTGAGCCAGAGGTTGCTTTCCTTGGACCTAGAAACAAGTTATCCACTTTGCACAGGACAGACAGAAGAGAAAATGGTTATAAAGGACAATTAATTCTCATTTGGTAAACAGCTAGATTTTAAATACCACTTTTAATTAAAACTGATACATCTAACACAAACAAAAGCTATGTCTAAATGACATTACTAGAAATTAGAGTAAAAATAAAAATTATAAATAAAATCTATCATTTATTAGAGTTTAACATGCACTAATTAGTAGGTTAGCCAATTTACATACATTGTCTTGTTTGATCTTAAAAAAAAAAGTTTACACTAGGGTTCACACTTTGTATTGTACATCCGAAGGGCTTTGATAAACATATATGCCGTGTGTGCACCATTACCTCACACAAGATAGTTTCACTGTTTTGAAAATTCTCTGTGTTTCATGCATTCATTCCTCAGCCCCTCAGCCCAAACTCCAGGCAACCAGCAATCTTTTAATCATCTCCAAAGTTTTACCTTTTCCAGTATGTCACATATTAATAGAATCATACAGTATGGATCTTTTTCAGACTACCTTCCTCCACTGAGGAATAAGCATTTAAAGTTCCTCCAAGTCTTTTCATGACTTGATAGTTCAGTCCGTTTTATTGCTGAACGATATTCCATCACATGGATGTACCGGTTTGTTTATCCATTCAATTACCAAAGAGCATCTTGGTTGCTTCCAATTTTGGCATTTATGAATAAAGCTACTATAAACATTTGTGTGTAGCTTTTTGTGTGGATATAAGTTTTCAACTATTTGGGCAGAACCTCAGAGCAGGACTTCTGGATCATGTGGTAAGATTATGTTTATCTTTTTAAGAAATTGCCAAAGTGTCTTGCAAAGTGCTATTCTACTTTGCTTTCTTATTTCTTAATCTTTTAGCTACCCCTCAGTGTATGTATGTTATACCTGTCAGATGAGAAAACTGAGATTCCAAGAGATTACATAATTTGTCCAAAGTTATGCAAAAGTGTAATGGCTAATGCCAGAATTCAAGTTTGGGTTGGTCTGGCTTTAAAGGTAGTGATCTTGCACTATACTGTACCAAGTGAACCAAACACTCAGCCAAATCAGGGTCCTTTAATGGTGTGAGAGTATGTTGCCAATCCTTACTCTGTGAGTTAATGTTCCTGTCCTGAGTCTAAAATCAGACACCAGGAAAATATCCTGTTGCACAAGCCTTATAACTTTCCCCCTAGAATCATTATCTCCTCCTCCTCTGCCACAGCTCCGGGGAGGGATTACAGGCCCTGTGAAAAGGCACAGGGCAGGTATTAGAAGTAGCCCCACCTCAATATCTCAATACAATACAGCTCCAGTTGAAGGCAAAGACATTAAACTCTGTAGTAACACTCCATTCAGAGAAGGCAATGGCAACCCACTCCAGTACTCTTGCCTGGAAAATCCCATGGACGGAGGAGCCTGGTAGGCTGTAGTCCATGGGGTCACAGAGAGTCAGACACTTACTGAGTGACTTCACTTTCACTTTTCACTTTCATGCATTGGAGAAGGAAATGGCAACCCACTCCAGTGTTCTTGCCTGGAGAATCCCAGGGATGGGGGAGCCTGGTGGGCTGCCGTCTGTAAGGTCCCACAGAGTCGGACACGACTGAAGCGACTTAGCAGCAGCAGCAGCAGCAACACTCCATTAAAACACACACACACACACTTTCAGTAATACAAATACTAACCAAATGCCTCAGCATCAGGTTTCTGATTTCAGGGCTTCTTTCAAAGATCGAGAATACCAGCTGCTTTGGGATGGAAGGCTGGGGGAAAAGCCATGTGCTGCCACTTGTAAGTTCTTTTTTTTTCCAGAAACAATTTAAGATGACTATCATAGACTCATGTTGTTCTTGTTCAGTCACTCAGTCGTGTCTGACTCTGCAGTCTCAAGGACTGCAACACACCAGGCTCCCCTATTCTTCACTATCTCCCAGAGTTTGTTTAAAATCATGTCCATCAAGTTGGTGATGCTATCTAACCATCTCATCTTCTGCCTCCTCCTTCTCCTTTTGCCTTCAATCTTTCCCAGCATCAGGGGCTTTTCTAATGAGTCAGCCCTTCACATCAGGTGGCCAAAGTATTGGAGCTTCAGCATCTGTCCTTCTAATATACCTGTAAGTTAACTAAGGGATTTAGTGACTTTAAAATGTTTTTATATTTTCAGCTCAAGACAACGGAGTTTTGCATTGAATTCCTGAGGTATTCCTAATTTTTAAGCAGGGCAGAAATCCAGATACACCAGCACCTCAGGTAACCGATCATCACAATGTACAGCGTAGGTGTTGGGGGGGAGTGACAGGCAGGGATGGCTGGGGAAAGCAGGGACCACAATCAGCCTATCTTCACTATTAGGCTTACTTATTTGGTGTGACTTGAAGCATGATATGGAGACCATCCCACCATCTGGAAGGTGGAGGATAATATTTTTCACACAATAACACACATATCAGCCATACTGATACTGCAAAGAGCCTAGTGCAATTCCCTAAAGAGTATCAATTCTTTCTCTTCCCCTCTCCTCCTTTCAGCAATTCCAACTACATCAGTCACACCAGCCTTCAAACAGGGCACAGAATGTCTTGCTTCTAGAGGTAGCACAATTTGGTACAGCTTGGAGAAATAGCTTAAGAAGAAGAGTGATGCTTGCTCTCATGGATAATATTAATGCAATCTGGTTAATTTAGGGAGTGTGCTTTACAGAGTAATTTGGATGAGCCTAGAAGCACCACCCTCTGCTAATGGGTCATCTCTTTAAAATTTTATTAAGGAAATGCCACAGACCCGGGACCCAGAGCAGCTCAGAGGTGGTGAATAATAGCTCTTCAAGTGTGCAATAAAAAATGGCCTCCAATAAAACTACATTGCAAAAAATGGGAAAGAAACAAAATGGAAAGAGTAAAAAAGTTGAAGAGGCAGAATCTGAAGAATTTGTAGTAGAAAAAGTACTGGACCGCTGTGTAGTAAACAGGCAGGCGGAGTATTTCCTGAATGGAAGGGGTTTACAGATGCAGACAATACTTGGGAACCTGAAGAAAATTTAGATTGTCCAAAGTTAACTGAAGCATTTCTTAATTCTAAAAAAGCTGGTAAAGAAAAAGATGGAACAAAAAGAAAATCTTTGTCTGACAGTGAATCTGATGACAGCAAATCAAAGAAGAAAAGAGATGCTGCTGATAAACCAAGAGGTTTTGCCAGAGGTCTTGATCCAGAATGAATAATAGATGCCACAGACAGCATTGGAGAATTAATGTTCCTCATGAAATGGAAAGATTCCGATGAGGTGGACTTGGTGCTGGCAAAAGAGGCAAATATGAAGTGTCCTCAAATTGTAATTGCTTTTTATGAAGAGAGACTAACCTGGCATTCTTGTCCAGAAGATGAGTCTCAATAATTGTTTGCATTGCCATATATATATATATATATATATATATATATACACACATATATATAAAATGTGGGTCTTGGTTTTTTGATTTCTTGCTGCTGCTGCTGCTAAGTCGCTTCAGTCGTGTCCGACTCTGTCTGACCCCATAGACGGCAGCCACCAGGCTCCCCTGTCCCTGAGATTCTCCAGGCAAGAACACTGGAGTGGGTTGCCATTTCCTTCTCCAATGCATGAAAGTGAAAAGTGAAAGTGAAGTCACTCAGTCGTGTCTGACTCTTAGCGATCCCATGGACCGCAGCCTACCAGGCTCCTCCATCCATGGGATTTTCCAGGCAAGAGTGCTGGAGTGGGTTGCCACTGCCTTCTCCGTTTGATTTCTTAGTGTGAAGAAATAACTACATTCTAATGAAAATCAGGTTTGATGTTTGTTTTGTAGTAGCATTGGGGAAGTTACATTTTTCCCCCCCCATCTATAGCACTGGTTACTTTGAACAAATAAAAGCTTTCTGTAGTTGCTTCCTTCAGCAGGAAAGAATTTGATACCATGGTAGATTATTTCCTCAGCATTAGAGAACAGGTCTTCTAAATGTTGCAGGAAATCTCCATAGTCATTACTCAATAAGAATTTAGAATTTGCATTTAACTTATATATGCTTGAGGACCATTCCAAGTTTTTTGTATGTATATACATAAAAGACATATGTAAATGGTTTGGGAGTTAATTTTTCGTTGTGGTTTCTGTTTTGGTAAATATATTTAAACAACAGCCTTTCATAACCATGGATAAGCCCATGTTCTGGAATTATATCATTTTGAGCAATGTAAGAAATAACTTCAACTTAGATTGAAAATTTAAGTCTTAACCTTTCAAATTGAATAATTTTGTAATTAATTAGACAAATTAAGCAGTTTAAATTGGGTAATTTTTTAAAGCATCCCTATCAGAATCTGCATCCATATCTGCATATAAATGCAGTTTTATATGCAGAAACCCTGGAAAGAGAATTTTTATCACTATCAACAACCTTCCCAATCAAATGAAAAAAGTAGAAAAATTCTGGTATGTTTTAATATAGCAAAGCAAAACTTAGTTAAATGGACACTCGATGGTACCCTTTGGTGAACCATTGTTTTAAAAGAAATTGAAGTCTCTGTGCTATATTTCGGAAAGGCTATGATACGTGGGATGTCTCAGATTTGTTCATGGAAACCTAATCAGATAGTTTTAAAATACTGGCAGTTTAGGATCTAAAGGAATAAATGAGTGAACAAACTTTTCTAATCTATGCTTGACCTGCATTTTTTTTCAGACTTGACTCCATTCCTTACATGAAGGCTCAATTTTCTCAGTATTTTGGGTTACTAGTTCAGCAGAAGCCAAGAGAAACAATAACTTTGTAGTAATCAGAATGTTATTCAACTGTATATTGTTTACTTTATTGTAAATACCGGTGAACAGTGGTCAATAGTTTTATATTCCTTTAAAAAAATAAAAATTAAAAATTATTAAGAAAGTATATAACTTTTCAGCTGTTGGCAGAATATTTCTTTGGCTGCCACTTGTAGTAATGGCGAGATTTCAATCAGGGAGGACACAAGTTGAGCAAAAGAGACGAGACTGTTGGATATAAAAGCAGGCTAAATTCATGGAAATTTTATGCCCATGTCTTTACTTGCCAAGGGAGGACTATGGATTTAATTTATATTACTCTCTAGATAGGAAAGGGGAGAAGGAATGTGAAAACCAGCCATGCCGAGATGCTCACTCATTATTTATTTATTCAACAATGAAAACTATTTACTGTCATTATGAAGTGGTAAAGAGATAAGGGCAGTAAGCTGTACAAACTAGACCTTACAGTTTAAAATGCAACCACTCAAGCCCTGCAGAGTGAGGGTTCTGGCTTTCCAGATTCTGTCATTACACAAGGACAGAAGGAAGGGACTCTGATTATCTAGTCTGATTGTGCACATCCCTCCAATTAAGATAAAGGAAAATGGAAATGGCCTGCTTTAAATGATTTCCCCAAGATCACGTAGCTAATTTATGCAAAGATGGGATTAAGTGCTCAAAGATCTCCATCCCTGACCCAGTGTGCTTTCCAGTAGATCCATGTTCCTTCAACTGAGGCAGAACCACTTCCTGGGGCAGTATGCAAGGCAACAGGATAAACATGGTGCATTTTCCTGGAGGGCTGATTCTGTTAAGTGATAAGCATTTTTTTATAGTTAGAAAATGCAGCCACCATCGGGTCTACAAGTAACAAATGCTGGAGAGGATGTGGAGAAACTTAACACTGTTGGTGGGAATGGAAATTGGTGCAGCCACTATGGAGAACAGTATGGAGAGTCCTTAACAGACTAAAGGTAGAGTTAGCCCATGGTCCAACTCTAATTCCAAAAGATACATGCACCCCAATGTTCACAGCAGCACTGTTTACAATAGCCAAGACATGGAAGCAACCTAAGTACCCATCAACATATGTATGAATAAAGAAGATGTGCTGTATATACATATATATGTGTGTGTACATATATATGTATGTGTACATATATATATGAAGTAAAAGTGAAAGTCGCTCAGTCATGTCAGACTCTGCGAACCCATGGACTCTCTAGTCCATGGAATTCTCCAGGCCAGAGTACTGGAGTGGGTAGCTGTTCCCTTCTCCAGGGGATCTTCCAGACCCAGGAATCGAACCAGGGTCTCTTGCATTGCACGTGTATTCTCTACCAGCTGAGCTACCAGGGAAGATAAAACATACAATGGAATATTCAGTTCAGTTCAGTTCAGTCGCTCAGTCGTGTCCGACTCTGCGACCCCATGAATCGCAGCACACCAGGCCTCCCTGTCCATCACCAACTCCCGGAGTTCACTCAGACTCGCGTCCATCAAGTCAGTGATGCCATCCAGCCATCTCATCCTCTGTCATCCCCTTCTTCTCCTGCCCCCAATCCCTCCCAGCATTAAAGTCTTTTCCAATGAGTCAACTCTTTGCATGAGGTGGCCAAAGTACTAGAGTTTCAGCTTCAGCACCATTTTCTCCAAAGAAATCCCAGGGTTGATCTCCTTCAGAATGGACTGGTTGGATCTCCTTGCAGTTCAAGGGACTCTCAAGAGTCATCTCCAACACCACAGTTCAAAAGCATCAATTAATTCTTCGGCACTCAGCTTTCTTCACAGTCCAACTCTTAATCAGTCATAAAAAGAAAATGAAATTTTGCCATTTGCAGCAACGTGGATGGATCTAGAGATTATCATACTAAATGAGGTAAGTCAGACAGAGAAAGACAAATATCATGTTATATCATGTCTATGTGGAATCTAAAAAAAAAAAAAAAAGATACAAACAAAACAGAAACAGACGAGGCTGCAAGGCATCCATCAGGGCCACGATCTCTCCCAGAAGTTTCTATGCCAGCAGTTTTCAAAATCTTCAAATGGACCTTCTAAGGCACAGTTTTACAAAGTGAATTGCTATATCCTCAACTTGCACCTGCACTTTTTTTTCTAAAACTGCCTGAGAGATCGCCAACATAAGTAATACTCTTTCTCCTACTCTACAGGGGAAAAAAAAAAAAAAGTCATACTGTTCAAATATCTCCAATCTTCCTAAGGTGTGCTGCCCTCCATGACTCCAAATATTGGTCTGGGGAGGCCATGGGCTTTTCTGCCTCCCCCTGTCCTGTAAACAGGTCTGAAAAGGTGAGCTTGGACAGGCTAGGAAGTTCTGAAATCAGAAAGGTAACAAATTACTGATGTGGATTATTTTTAAAGTAACTGCAATTAAAAAAAAAAAAACCTGAAAACTCTAGATTTCCTCAGATCTTCTGAACAAGGTCTACACATAAGTTTTGTTTCTAATTGATTTTTTTACAGATGTAACATGGTATTCGGTGAGGTCATTAAAACATATTTTACCAAATCATGTCTAACAACAATTAATTTCATACAGAGGTCAATGTTTACCTTCCTTCTACTTATGAAATGTGTCGTGTTTTCTACCTCCTATTAAAAAAAATGATGAAAACATTTAGATGTCAAGTTAAAAATGCAAGGAAGTACATGGTTTTTTAAAAAAATCCTTTTATGAGGCATCCAGCAAAAAGTTCGAAGGCCATGGACCTACATTTACTTCTTTCAAGACAATGCTTCTGTTTTGTGAAGTTGAGTTGAAAATGAATTTTCCAGAATAAGCAAGACTACATCTAGTAAAAAAAAAAAAAACTCCTTCTGGTTTTGGACACATAGACAGCACCTTTCCCTGACTCCCAGCACTTAAGCAAAATATTTATTTTACATTTCATTTAGGATGGGAGAGAGTGTCAGATAACTATCTTCAGTCACTCACCACTATCTGAAAAATAACCTGGTCTCTATGGTGAAAGTGTTAGCAATCCCAAAAGTCTTACCCTGATCTCTTATAAACACTGCACGTCAAAACACTAAAATAAAGAAATTACTGTATGCTTTCTATTCACAGCATTTCTCAGCAAGAACAGGTAAGGTGTGAAAGGGTGAGAGAGCAGAAGAGAAGCAGAAGTGGCTCATCAGTGGGTCGAGGACATCTAATCAGTTTCAAAACCACCAGAGGAAATGAGTTACAGCTACAACAAAGAAATTACTATAGCTTTAAGAATATTTTGGACATAAAGATAACTGGTGCCCTACTCAGAAATGACTTATTGAACTCATCATGGTCCTTAAAACAAAATTCTAATGAAGTGGATGAAACTGGAGCCGATTATACAGAGGGAAGTAAGCCAGAAAGGAAACCACCAATACAGTATACTAACGCATATCTATGGAATTTAGAAAGATGGTAACGATAACCCTGTAGGCGAGACAGCAGAAGAGACACAAATGTATATAGAACAGTCTTTTGGACTCTGTGGGAGAGGGAGAGGGTGGGATGATTTGGGAGAATGGCATTGAAACATGTACAATATCATATAAGAAATTAATCACCAGTCTAGGTTTGATGCAGGTTACAGGATGCTTGGGGCTGGTGCACTGGGATGACCCAGAGGGATGGTATGGGGAGGGAGGTGGGAGGGGGGTTCAGGATTAGGAACACATGTACAAATGTGGTGGATTCATGTTGATGTATGGCAAAACCAATACAATATTGTAAAGTAAAAAAAAAAGTAACTTTAATATATATTCTGGGAAACCTTAAAAGCAACAGTCATTACATTTGGCTAACTCATCATCCATAACTACCACTTATTAGTTCTCACCATCTTTGTGTGACAGGTGCTTAATAAGCACCTTTTAGAGTTCTGGGAAGTTAAGGATCAGGGAAATCAGTACAAGGTCAAAGACAGGGTCTAGGGGCAAACTAAGACACGATCTGAATCTATTCATCTTTCAGCTTTTGGTTCTAGTTATGTGTTTACTCCCCTCCTCCTCTCCTCTTCCTGGCCATGAGGTTTTATTTTCCAACTGTTTTGCTTGGTGTGAATTAGAAGGGTAACACCCTAACAGAGAGATGAAGCAGCTAGCCACATTTCAACAGCAGGTGGAGGGAGGGCAATGATTTAGAAGGAAACAGAATCTCAATTGTGTGGCTTGCCCAAGGGCCTGACCACAACATTCAGCAGCTCATCCTGATGAATGCCCCATGACTCCAGCAGACATCCAGGGCCACATTTCATTGTTCTCCAGAGCCATGGGGACTTCCTTAGTTCCAGCCAGATCTCACATGGTCTGGCTATGTCAACGCTTGCCAGACATGGGCTGAACACCGAAAAGTTCCTCTCAGATGTTTCTGGTCTACACCTGGCTCTGCAATTCCAATATGGAGATGTTTGCAATAATACCTGTGAAGACTAAATATTTACATTTGCTCTTGACTGTCTGACATCATTTTAACAGCTGTTCATTAACGTCAATCTTGTGAAAATGCAGTTAAGCAAGCACCCAAGCTTCCAGGGATCGATGCTAGGCACTAAAGACCTTTAAACGTACGTGCTGTACAGAGAGAGACAGATAAAAGTTTGTTTCTTGTGAAATGGTATTATTAGTCTTCTATTGCTACCACAACAAATGACTACAAACCTAGCAATTTAATCTTACAGCTATGTAGGGCAGAAGTCTGACGTGGATCTCACCGAGCTAAAATCAAGGCATCAGCAGGGCTGTGTTCCTTTTTGGAAGCACTAGGTAGGATTCTGCGTCCTTGCCTTCTCCAGCTTCTGAAGACACCCTGAAGTCTTTGGCTCATGGCCCCTTCCCCTCATCTTCAAAGTGGGCCAAATCCTCATATCACATCTTTCTGATCCACTCTTCTGCCTTCCTTTTCTTCTTCATGTGATTAGGATGGATCCATCTAGATAATCCAGGATAATCTCTTCATCTCAAAATCAGTACCCTTAATCACATCTGAAGAGTCTCTTTTGCCATATAAGGTGACATATTCCCAGGTCCTGGAGATTAAGACGTGTACAACTTCGGGGGTGGTAGGGTCATCATTTGGCCTACCACAGATGAGTTTCTATTTTGTTTGGTTTATTTTCCACTTCAGCTGGAAGTAATCGGAGACTTCTGCTTCTCAGAATGCCAGGAGAGACAGATCTCCTGAGTTAAGACTTGCTAACAGCTTATTGGCAAGGCAGGCACTTACAGTTTTGGGATGATTTTGGATGCTTCATGCCAAAAGGCAGACGTGGAATGACTTTAAGGGAAAGTGTATTTGTTATGTGTGTGTGCTCAGTCGTGTCTGACTGTTTGCAAACCCATGGACTGTAGCCTACCAGGATCCTCTGTCCATGGAATTTTCCAGGCAAGAATACTGGAGGGAGTTGCCATGCCCTCCTCCAGGGGATCTTCCTGATCCAGGAATCAAACTTATGTCTCCTGCATTGGCAGGTAGATTCTTTACCACTATGCTACCAGGCTCCTCCATCCATGGGATTTTCCAGGTAAGAGTACTGGAGTGGGGTGCCATTTCCTTCTCCAGGGGAAATTCCCGACCCAGGGATCGAACCCAGGTCTCCCGCATTGTAGGCAGACACTTTACCATCTGAGCCACCAGGGAAGCCCCTGTACTGGTTCAGTTCAGTTCAGTTCAGTCGCTCAGTCATGTCCGACTCTTTGCGACCCCATGAATCACAGCACGCCAGGCCTCCCGGTCCATCACCAACTCCCGGAGTTCACTCAGACTCACGTCCATTGAGTCGGTGATGCCATCCAGGCATCTCATCCTCTGTCGTCCCCTTCTCCTCCTGCCCCCAATCCCTCCCAGCATCAGTTAAGGTAGGTGCAAATACAGTAGCTATTTCTTCTCTTGCTCACAAATGGCACTGGGCAGGAGAACAGGTTGGAGAGGTGGGCCTCCTCCCTGCAATACCAACAAGACTGCCTAGCATTATGCATCCCCGCTGACAAGATATATTTGAGAACACACAGCACCACCAATGAAGACTCCCTGCCCGAACTATTTAGCCTGAGTTTAATCAAACCTCTAGATCCAGCTACTAGTTTATAGAAAATGGCATATTCACCACCACCACAAGAATAAAATTACCCAAATGTGAAAAAATGTAAAAGATAAATGAGACATCTACCTTAACAATGTATTCCAAAATAAATAACATTTAAAAATCAAGTTTAACAGGAAAAAAAAAAAAACCCCACTATCCACTGGTGACCATACTTTGTGCTCTTGACTTGAGGTAAGCTGGTATATTCAGAGACAGGATCCATCCATGCACGACATCTCCTCACAAAGCACTGGGTGCTGGGGCCCCAGTTGTTTTGATGTAACAGTTTACTAATCTCTGCTACAAAACTCTGTTCGTACAGCAAACAAATTCTGATTTAGTTTTTTTGGGGGGTGAGTACAGTTGACTCTTGAACAAGGTGGGGGATTAAGAGCCCCAATTTCCAAGCAGTTGAAAATCTGCATATAACTGCATAGTTAGCCCTCGCCCCTCTGCACCTGGTTTTCCCATCAGTGGCTCCACATCTGCAGATTCGATCAACCACAACCAATAAATACGTGATGTACATTACGTGTTTATTGAAAAAAAACCCACGCATCCGTGGACCTGCACAGTTCAAGAATCGACTGTAATTCTGATTCACAGACATAAACAGATTAAACTGCCTGTGTATTTGCCTCAGTGATCAAGAACAAAACAGTCATTACTTCATACCTCAGCTTTGTTCTTATAACCTCAAGTCAATGACTCAGTTTAAGTTACTGAAATCTCTGAAATCAGTTAAAAAACTGAAGATTTATTCTAGTAAACATCTTTCAGTGGAAATTTTCCACTTAAAAAAAAAAAAAAAAAAACAGCAGCCTGGACACGCTTGCTGTTGAATCCCACGGTCTTTCTAACTGAAGACTGTAGGTCGTGATTAGCTGGGGAAGGGAGAGGAACAATGGGTACTTCCTTTGTAAAAGGGTAAAGGATACTTTAGGAAATGTTTTGTTGTGTTTATGTGCACATGGATGTGTGTGCTGGGTCAAGATGTAAAATAAATTTCAAAAAGCCTGAATCTGGCTGCTTTACACACCCGGTACAGTCAGCATCACAAACGCAACTTAAGAAACTGAAACCAAGAAGCAGGAGTCCCTTAGGAGATGATCCCAAATGCGGTTAAATTTTGGCTTCCCAGGTGGCCCTAGTGGTAAAGAATCTGCCTGCCAATGCAGGAGACCCAAGAGATGAGGTTTTGATCCCTGGGTCAGGAAGATCCCCCTGGAGAAGGAAATGGCAACCCACTCCAGTCTTCTTGCCTGGGAAATCCCATGGACAGTGGAGCCTGGTGGGCTACGGTCCATGGGGTCACAAAGAGTCGGACGCAACTGAGCACACAGCACAATCTTTTAGTCCATCCTAAAGGAGACCAGGCCTGGGTGTTCACTGGAGGGACTGATGTTGAAGCTGAAACTCCAATACTTTGGCCACCTGATGCAAAAAGCTGACTCACTGGAAAAGATCCTGATGCTGGGAAAGATTGAGGGCAGGAGGAGAAAGGGACGACAGAGGATGAGAGGCTTCGATGGCATCACCAACTCAATGGACATGAGTTTGGGTGAACTCTGGGAGTCGGTGATGGACAGGGAGACCTGGTGTGCTGCAGTTCATGGGGTAACAAAGAGTCGGACACCACTGAGCAACTGAACTGAACTTAAATAAAAACTAACTAGTTCATATAGAACTTTTGGATTCCCTGGGTCCTCAAACCTCAAGTTGAGAAAAAGTAATACAGTTCCAAGTTGTTCATTTTAAGATAAGGAAACCAAACCACAGACAGGTGGGAACACACGCCCCTCTGCATCCCTGGCCCTGGCCCCACCTACGCTCTCAGAACTCTGCTGCTGGAGTCCCCTTCTCTTCCGCAGGCTGGCAGAGGGCTGGGCACCTGTGACTACACACCCAGATTACAAGACCCCAGGTGGGCTGCTGGCTGGCATTCCCAGGACCACAGAGAGCAATTCCTCAGCATTCCTCAGCTTGCTGTCCTAGGCCTCACGTGTCCTCACTATCCCAGTGTTAAGTAGGGGAAGGGTTTGCACAAGGAGTCAGCCACGTGGTTCAGTTCAGCTCTTTAGTAATAGTACAGTGATAGCGACAGCCGTGACCTGGTGGCTAGCTCATGCTGGGGACCTGAGCTCTCGCAGTCTCTTCCAACCTTAGAGAGAAAGAATCACGGTTCAGAGTCCAGGCTGTGGAGTTCAGATCCCAACCACTACCTACTAGCTGTGTGACCTTGAGCAAGTCACTTGACCTCTCTGTGTCTCCGTTTCCACCCCTATACAATGGGGAAGGGTGATAACTGCCATCTCATAGGATCGTTATAAGGAATGAATGAATATATATAAAACGCTTAGAACAATGACTGACATAGCTCTTATTTTACTTCATCAATCTTACTTCTCACCATACCTCTTCACTTACCCTTCACTCCAGGGTGAAGAGGGAATGAAAACACTTCTAGTATACCTTTACTTATGTCTTCCAAGACATTTATTCAGCAGACGTTTCCAGGGAATCACAAAACACAGACAAGATACAGTTTCCTGCCTTCAAGATAAGTATAACTTCCTAGAAAACAGATACACGCAACCAATTACAAATAATGCGCTGAATGCAGAAACGAAGAAGTGAACAAAGCGCTATCTGATCAGGAATGAGGACGAAAAAGAATGAGGATGAGGAAGAAGCATAGATGAGGAGTTACAGGGAAGCCTGATGAGACTAAAAAAGGAGGTGATGCTTCGCCTGAGGCTCACACGACGCAGGAAAAAACTGTTTCCGGTCTTGCACAAAACCTCACTGATTCTCGTAATAAATTACCCAAATTCTAAAAGATGCTACTGGAACAGAAAAGCAGAGACAGCTGATCTACAGGGTGCTGGGAGTGAGGACTCGATTTCAAGAGCTACAGGAAATGCCTCCTTTGGGCTCTCTGTTCACACAGCTCCACCCTGACCACCTTTCTGCCAGACGTTTGAGAAACATTTGGCTGAATGTGTCCCTTTGTCTTTTGATTTAATATTGTTCTTGGTACAGAGTTATGAATTGTTATAATGTTCTTTGTGCAATAAAGAAAATTTTAATAGAATTACAGACATACAAACACACCAAATGCATAAAATCCAATATTAGTAGGTGAGCCACCTACCTGCAGTGGTAAAATTCTGTGGCCAACGTTTTGCCAGGTACTACCTGGATGCAGCCCAGGTGTTAGCTAGGGCTCTCACTGACCTTCAGGAAATCAGCTCAGGCTTTCATGAACTCTATAGCTTCTGGGATCCCAAAGTTCTCAACATTTGGTGAGATGATATTCTCCGGGCTCCCTTTACTTTCTGGGCTCCAGATCTTATCAGTGTTGCCTCCACCCTGTACTGCATCAACTGTTCTGTGAACCTCTGCATCCCCAAGCTCACCTCTGAAATCCATTCCAAGCTGGGCAGGCACAGGCAGAGGATAGGCCTCACAGAGACGTCGGAGATCGCAAGGGACCTCGGCAGTGTGTTCCCCACCCCCACCCACGACCTCCTGCTCTGAGCTGGTGCTCTGTCGCTCCTCCACCTCCCCCTCTCTTTTATTCTTGCCTGTACCCGCCTCGCTCTCTCAACAACCGGACTCTCACAGAGAAGCTCTGCCAAAATGCAGGCCTTTGGGGCCTCTTACTCTTCCTCAAGCACTCATCAAGGTGTTTTCTTCAAGGTTATTTCCTTCATAAAGCAACGTGGGCTGCCAGATGTTCAGATGATAGCATTTCCATTTTCCCTAGCTTCCGAGCTAAACTTTATAGTGGAGAGGAGGGGCTGATGCTGGTGGAAGCGGCAGCTGTGCCAAGGGGTGCGACAATGGCTGGTACGAGGAGCAGAGGTGGGACCAGGGCACGTTACATGCCCTCGGGGCCACCCTCAAGGGTGGAACTCTAACAGAGGCAGAGGCGGGTATGAACTAGCAAAATTAACCCTAGGGCCTGAGGAAACAGGGGCTTCAAGTAAAAACTCCTAAGAAAAATTATAACCTCGACAAGGAAAGGTCTAGCCCCATTAAAATGTTTTCACTGATCTAATAGTAAATACTTAACATCTGTAAGGAGTAAGTACTATTCAGATAACTTTTATATAGTAATCAAGGTGAAGATGAAGGTAAAGTCGCTCAGTCATGTCCGACTCTTTGCGACCCCGTGGACTGTAGCCTACCAGGCTCCTCTGTCCATGGGATTCTCCAGGCAAGAATACTGGAGTGGGTTGCCATTTCCTTCTCCAGTAAGGAACAACTTAACAAAACAACAGTCTTCTATTTATACCCTGCAAAGAATGTCAAGCACAAAATTGTTAGCTGTAGCAGAAAAAAAAACCTCACACAATGGCTTAGCTTTATATAAAGTTTTTCCTTAAGTTATAATTCTCTGAGAAAGAGCCTAAAATTTTTCAGTAAAGAAAAAACTTTAACCTCCCAACCACTTTATCAAGCAGAAATAGAGAGCTATTTCTGTACTCATTAGATAAACAGACAAAATTTGGTGATTTCAACTTATCCCCCATCCAGAAGATTCTTAAAATCTTGACCTACTCTAGGGCATGAGAAAGGATTCCACTTCGATCAGGAGTTTCCTTATGCCCTCTTTAGAGAAGGCTAGAATTTGCTCAAATCTCTGAGTCAGACCTGATAGTCAAATTCATAACTTTACTCTTGCTCTAGTTATTTTACAAAAGGTTGCACAATTATATTAAAATTAGAATGTGAGCATAGCTTTTAGTTATATAGACAAGCCTGGGAAATGGCCTTTCTAGCATTTGATCTGAGTAAACTAGAAATTGACGAGCTGTTTTCTACAGAAAGAGAAACACAGAGGGGAAAGGAAAGGAGGGGCAAGCTGACAAGGATGAGCAGAGAAAGATGAAAACAAACAAGTGTGTCTTAGATCAAAGAGTGGATGGAGCTGCCGGAGCTCTGTTGCTCTTGGTTCAGAGGAAGGAAAGGTCCTGGCCCTGCTGATGAAGGATGTGAAGTTCAAATTCTGCTGGAGAAGAGATGCAAGCAATCGTGAAAGGGTCTTTTTGAGAAATAGGGAAACATGACAAGACCCTTCCATATGGTACCCCAGAGAGAATCTGAAATTACGAAGATCCTAAAGTACAGTATTTCTTTAATGATCGCAGCCTTCCAGGCTCCTCCGTCCATGGGATCTTCCAGGCAAGAGTACTGGAGTGGGGTGTCATTGCCTTCTCCTGAACAAGGCTTACCCAGTACATAAGCACAGCACCCAGATGAGCAGACGATGGAGGGTGGGGGAAGAAATAAGGATAAGGTTGCTTAAATTAGCCCTTGAAAGCCAAGGTCTTTGATGGGGAACCAGAAACTAAAGTCATTTGTTTGTTTATTCATGCAATAATATGCCTCTGTATGTTCCAGATACTGTTCTAGGTACCAGAGATCCAGTACTGAACAAGACAGAACCTGCTTTCTGGGGTTCATAGCTTAGGGGCAAAAGTAGGCAAATACACAAATATATATGCATGTTTTATTAATATATAAATTCAAAGAAAACAGGCTTTGGGCTAGAGTGTGACCTAGGGTCAGATGCTTTAAGTAGTGTGGTCAGGGAAACCCTCCTGGGTAGGGGACTTGAGCTAAGGCCTAAGTAATGACAGGAAGTCAGTCTTATGTAATGGCCTGTATACCAACGACAGAACTGCAAAGACTTGAGGCAGGACCCCCATTTGAGGTATCTGAAGATCAGAAATATCTGATCTGATGAAAGTGATGAGCCATGGGAGAGCAATGAAGGATAAGGTACAGACATAGGCAGGAGCCACCGGATAAAGGAGTTCGGATTTTCTTCTAAGTGTGACAGGAAGGCAATGGAGGACTTTAAGTAGGAGAGTGACATTTCTATTTTAAAAGACTTTAAAAGTCTACTTTAAAAGGTAGACTGTGTGTGCAAGCATAGAAGCAGACAGGCAGGTAAGGAGGCCATCTGGAAGTCCAGCAAGAGATGTTGGAGGTTTGCATAGGGTGGTAGCAGAGAGGGGGAGATAACGGATGTGGGTAAATATGGGGGTGTTTCAGTAGGTGATCCCGACAGACTGGATGTGGGAGATGGGGGGAACGGAGCAATCAAGGATGGTGCTCAGGTGTGGGGCTCAGGCGGCTGGGTGCGTAATGGGGTTATTTACTGAGATGCAGATGATGGGGAGGGCCGGGCCTGATGCTGAAAGGAGTGAGATGAAGAGTTCTGATCTCAATATATAAAACGTGAGCTGCCTCTCAGACTGCAAGTATGAAAGTCAGGGTTACAGAGATGTTAGTAACCAGAAAGTAGGTAAAGCAATAAGACCCACTGAGACTGCCCAGAGAAAGAGTATGGAGAAGTCCCAGGAGGCTTCCCAATAGCCAGAGGTCAGAAGGTGGAGGAACAATCAAGGAGGTACAGAAACAAGAGGTATGAATTGACATCAGCCAAGACAAGAAAATATTCCAAGAAGGAAAAAGTGACCTGTGGTATCAAATATTGCTGAAAGTCAAGTAACGTGAAAAAAGAATTAACCACCATATATGGCAAGATGGAGATCAGAGGTACCTTAACAGAGGTACCTGTGGACTGGAGGGATGAAAACTGACCCAAGTGACAACAGAGTGGAGGATGCAGAAAGAGAAAGGAGTTATACGGAGAGCTCCTTCCAGAAGCGCTGTTACAAAGGAGACCAGAGAAATGCAGTAGGTAGGGTGGGGGCTGAGGAAGAGTTTTGTTGTTGTTAACTTTTGTTTTCTAAGACATAGAAAAACAGAACAGTGGATGAATGCCCCATGTTATCCGGCTTTGACAGCTTTCTCCTCCCCATCATACTTCATCTGCCGCCCCTACCCCCAGCTCATTCCCAATTCTCCACCCAGAGGGCTGTTTTGAAGAAAAGCCCAGACATTATTTCAAGGAAAGCTGATTTTTATTTTAAGTGAGAAACAGTGTTATGAAGAAGGAAAAGAGAAAGCCCGATTAAACAATGCTATCACCGAAAAAATTCAAACTCCACTACACTAACAGAGTAACTTCAATAAAAGGTATAAAAGTTATTTTTCCTTTAAAGCAGGGATTCTTGAACTATGGCCCACAGTCTGTAGGTGGGCCATGAGGGGCTTCCAGGTAAGCAGCAAGCAGGGCACACCCAAGTTCTTTCCTCAGCTCTCATGGATGGGGGAAGAAGAAATCCAAGTTCATGGTCTTTATTTTGTTCTTGTGCATGAATAAGTAGTATAACTTATTAAGTGAGTTATTTAGGTTTACTAAAATTAGTACATTACTAGAGTTTGCAAATAACTCTCATTCAAAATTATGCTAAGCAGTCTGACTGTCATACAACGTCTGGCACTGTGGCAGAACATTTACAGATGGTGGGAATTTCTGTAAATTGGAGGAATAATGCCTAATCACCCATGGATGTCTTGAGTTACTTGTGCTTGCAATTCTCCTATTTTTGCTTTTTGACTCCAGATTACTTCAGCAACAATTTAGTTTACTGTGGGTTGTTTATATGCAGTGATACATATTTGTATCATTAACACTAATTTGTTCATTCATTGGTTAACTGTGGTCCAGGGTACAAAGATTTGAGGAAGAAAAAGTTAACACATAGGAAATTGTATATGTTGCTAATTTTTTTCTGTGGCTTGAGGGGGATTTTATAATTTTATTTTAGCTGTGGAAAACCTCAATCCTGTAGAGACAGTATAACAATTATGAGCTCTAACTGGATATAGAGAGTCTATGTTCAAATCAAGGTTTTGTTACTTAAGAGCTGTGTAACCTTGGAAAACTAAGTTACTTAACTTTTCTGTTCCTCAGTTTCATCATCTGTAAAATGGGAATAATAATAGTAGATGCCTCATATCTTTAAATGAGTGAATATCCATAAATGGGTAACTGGCACATATTAAGTTCTATATTTTTCCATAAAAAATACTATACCCATTACAACAACAATTGCTACTATTATAGTTTGTGACACCAGGGTTCTAACAACACTGAAAATTACTAAATTATAGCTTGAAATTGACTTAAGTGGTAGAGATAAGAGCATAAACAGAAGCTAGCTTTATACCCAAACCTATTTAATACATAATAAACCCAACTAGAACCCCAGGTGTGACAGCATAAATATTACAATATCGTTACCTCATTATTCTTACATAAGATTAATATGTTATATACAATTTTTTTTATTTTTTACAGATGAATTCTGAAGTATTTAAGAGAGAAATGTCATGTTATCTAGGACTTTCTTTAAAACACTTCAGCAAGGACAAAGCAAATAAGTCATCTCACCTATAGTAATAGTAATATAGGTGCGATAACTTATATTCACCAAGAGGAGCACTGGCCTGGGTTGGGATCCTGGAACCCTGGTGCAGAAAGCACTGAGAAGACATGAATGAACCCATTCATGAACGCCAGGCCTGCCTTAAAGAACACTATAAAACAGGTTGAAGAGCTTCTTCAGCCCCCTCTCATCACCTTTCTGCAAGCCTGTCCTGCTTTTGAACTCCTCCTTTCTAAGACCCCAGTACCCTTATTTTGTCCACAGTCTTACTGTAATGCTTACCATGGCAGTTCTCCCACAGAGTATACCTGCGTGCTCACTCGCTTCAGTCATGTCTGACTCTCTGCGACGCCATGGACCCTTATGGTCGTAGCCCAACTCCTCTGTCCGTGGGATTCTCCAGGCAAGAATCCTGGCATGGGTTGCCACGTCCTCCTCCAGGGGATATTTCCCACCCAGGGATTGAACCCGCATCTCACGTCTCCTGAATTGGCAGGCAGGTTCTTTACCATTGAGCCATCTGGGAAGCCCCTAGTACATCTCAAAATATAATCTTCTTCAAAAATGAATTCTTTTTCTACCCCAGCTAGGTGCGAGTAGCAAAATGCTTTTTTAAGAATTTACAATTACTTGTATATGATTATTAATACCTTGAGTCTCAGAAGTATCTCTATTCTTGAAAGAGAGTTCTTATCAAAATATCTAATGACTGGACACTTAGAGGAACAAATCTACGTGAAAAAATTCAAACAGTCTGGGCCACCATAGAGCTTTTTCTGGAAGCTGGCCTTGAAATGAAAAATTCATTAGCATTATTTTCATGGTTTCTTTTCTTTCTTTGAAACAATGTACTCAACATTCAAAAAACTAAGATCATGGCATCCACTCCCATCACTTCATGGCATATAGATGGGGAAACAATGGAAACAGTGACAGACTTTCTTTTCCTGGGCTCCAAAATCCCTGCGGATGGTGACTGCAGCCATGAAATTAAAAGATGTTTGCTCCTTGAAAGAAAAGCTATGACAAACCTAGACAGTATATTAAAAAGCAGAGATATCACTTTGCTGACAAAGGTCTGTATAATCAAAGCTATGGGTCTTCCAGTAGTCGTGTACAGCTGTGAGAGTTGGACCATTAGAAGGCTGAGTAACAAAGAATTGATTCTTTCGAACTGGTGCTGGAGAAGGCTCTTGAGAGTCCCTTGAACGGCAAGGAGATCAAACCAGTCAATCCTAAAGGAAATCAACCTGCATACTCATTGGAAGGACTGATGCTAAAGCTGCAATACTTTGGCCACCTGATGAGGAGAGTCAACTCATTGGAAAAGACCCTGATGCTGGGAAAGAGTGAGGGCAGGAGAAGGGGGTGACAGAGGACAAAATGGTTGGATGGCATCATCGACTCAGTGGACACCAGTTTGAGCAAACTCTGGGAGACAGTGAAGGACTGGGAAGCCTGGCATGCTGCAGTCCATGGTGTCTCAAAGAGTTGGACATGTCTGAGCGACTGAACAACAAAGTATTTTATTTAATCTATTTCTAATCTATCTAATCTGTTTGCCTTTAACAGCTCCTATGGTAGCAGAGACCACAGTGTTTTGAGTGAAAAGAGGGAAGAAAAGTGGGAGAGGGGTCTGGGGTTAGCCATTTGTATGAGAGAGAGAGAGAGAGATGATTTATTTCTGCAGGAGATGATGATAATAATCACCATTAATTAAGTGGCTTCTTTCCTTTCTCTTTTGGGGGGTGTAAATATGATTGTTATTCATAAGAAATTCACATCTAGTTAAAACTTGGGACCAAGAGAGTTAATTCTTAAGGTCAGGGCAAATTTGAGGACTGATCATGCTTAAACATAAAGAGCTATATTGGTTTTCCAATTCTACTATAATCTTTGGTTTCCTAGTCCAAGTATCCCTTGCCCAAAGAAAAGTCAGCAGATTAAATCATAGTCAGCAGATTTCATTCTCTGACTCACTACAAAAAAGGATTTTAGGGGATTTCCATCAAGATCATATAAAGGTATCAATATTAAAAAAAAAATACAAAGTCTTAAGAGAGGGAAATATACATAAAATGGAAATTCAAGGCCACTGAAAATATGATCACAAGTATGCAGACCACGATGGTTAGAACTAAGCTTCAAGTTTACTTCTGAGTTTCTTGGGAGCCAGAGAGAAGAAAGGAGTAGCACTCATTATAGTCATCAGAAAGGAGAAGATGTACTGCTTCCACCCAGGGAAACACAGTTCTTCCTGAGCAGAATTCCACAAGTATTTCTCAAATGGACTGTGACTTTGTGATCTTGAGTAATAGAGGTGACAATATCTCCGACTCTGGCAACTTGGGCCAGGGCAACACTGTTTAGTAAGAGCTCCTGTATAATTATATTAAGTGACAGGCTCCTCTGGGGGCAGGGCAGGGGAGGGGTGGGTATGGAAGGGGCCTTGTGTCCAATTTACAGAAGCAATATATGTACACAATTTTTTAAAATCAGGCCTAGATTACAAGTTTAAAAGAACTTCTAAAGAGTTCAGACTACTTTTACATATTGGAAAAATCACTAATTAGCCCACAATAGAGAATTTGTGAAGGAAGAAAAAAAAAAAAACAGAATAACTTGGCCTATGTTTAGTTTTTCTTTCTAGAATGCTATTCTCTACAGCAAAATGTGTTTTCCAAAATATCCCTCCTTCCAGAATAACAAAATTGTACAATTTCTACCAACCTTATTTAAGTATACTTGACAAACAGTAAACTGCATATATTTTGGTATGCACTGTGATACAGTTTGATATAGGCACACCTCCATGAAACAATCACCACAACCAAGACAACATCCATTATCCATTGTCAAAGATAATATATATTTTCTCCCAAACTCTGTCTGCCCCTTTGTCATCAGTTCACTTCAGTTCAGTCGCTCAGTCGTGTCCAACTCTTTGTGACCCCATGAATCACAGCACCCAGGCCTCCCTGTCCATGACCCTCTCACGGCGTTCACTCAAACTCACATCCATCGAGTCGGTGATGCCATTCAGCCATCTCACCCTCTGTCATCCCCTTCTCCTTCTGCCCCCAATCCCTCCCAGCATCAGAGTCTTTTCCAATGAGTCAACTCTTTGCATGAGGTGGCCAAAGTATTGGAGTTTCAGCTTTAGCATCATTCCTTCTAAAGAAATCCCAGGGCTGATCTCCTTTAGAATGGACTGGTTGGATCTCCTTGCAGTTCAAGGGACTCTCAAGAGTCTTCTCCAACACCACAGTTCAAAAGCATCGATTCTTTGGGGCTCAGCTTTCTTCACAGTCCAACTCTCAACATCCATACATGACCACTGGAAAAACCATAGCCTTGACTAGACGGACCTTTGCTGACAAAGTAATGTCTCTGCTTTTCAATATGCTATCTAGGTTGGTCATAACTTTCCTTCCAAGGAGTAAGCATCTTTTAATTTCATGGCTGCAATCACCATCTGCAGTGATTTTGGAGCCCCCCAAAATAAAGTCTGACACTGTTTCCACTGTTTCCCCATCTATTTCCCACGAAGTGATAGGACCGGATGCCATGATCTTCGTTTTCTGAATGTTGAGCTTTAAGCCAACCTTTTCACTCTCCTCTTTCACTTTCATCAAGAAGCTTTTTAGTTCCTCTTCACTTTCTGCCATAAGGGTGGTGTCATCTGCATATCTGAGGTTATTGATATTTCTCCCGGCAATCTTGATTCCAGCTTGTGCTTCTTCCAGCCCAGTGTTTCTCATGATGTACTCTGCACAGAAGTTAAATAAGCAGGGTGACTGTATACAAGCCTTGACGTACTCCTTTTCCTATTTGGAATCAGTCTGTTGTTCCATGTCCAGTTCTAACTGTTGAGGTTAGGTGGTCTGGTATTCCCATCTCTCTCAGAATTTTCCACAGTTTATTGTGATCCACACAGTCAAAGGCTTTGGCATAGTCAATAAAGCAGAAATAGATGTTTTTTTGGAACTACCTTGCTTTTTCCATGATCCAGCGGATGTTCGCAATTTGATCTCTGGTTCCTCTGCCTTTTCTAAAACCAGCTTGAACATCTGGAAGTTCACAGTTCACGTATTGCTGAAGCCTGGCTTGGAGAATTTTGAGTGTTACTTTACTAGCAAGTGAGATGAGTGCAATTGTGTGGTAGTTTGA
Organism: Oryx dammah; assembly: GCF_014754425.2. NCBI lineage: Eukaryota > Metazoa > Chordata > Mammalia > Artiodactyla > Bovidae > Oryx > Oryx dammah. The sequence goes on from NW_024070213.1 coordinate 93,464,639, forward strand.
GTATTCTTTGGCATTGCCTTTCTTTGAGATTGGAATGAAAACTGACCTTTTCCAGTCCTGTGGCCACTGCTGAGTTTTCCAAATTTGCTGGCATATTGAGTGCAGCACTTTCACAGCATCATCTTTCAGGATTTGAAATAGCTCGACTGGAATTCCATCACCTCCACTAGCTTTGTTCGTAGTGATGCTTTCTAAGCCCCACTTGACTTCACATTCCAGGATGTCTGGTTCTAGGTGAGTGATCACACCATCGTGATTATCTTGATCATGAAGATCTTTTTTGTACAGTTCTTCTGTGTATTCTTGCCACCTCTTCTTAATATCTTCTGCTTCTGTTAGGTCCATACCAATTCTGTCCTTTATCATCACTCCCTCCCAAATCCAGGGCAACCACTGTTTTGCTCTCAACTTTTAAAGCTATATAATTTTTTAAAATTTTCAATCGAAAACAAAAATCTAAATTTAACATTGTTTTGCATGTTTCCTTTAGTCAGTCCCTGTTTCTTCGAAACCAATCAATCACCCTATGTTGTCTCCCTAAGATTATAAACCACTGAAAGTTCCATGCTTTGTCTTCTGGTTTCTTCAAGCTCTCACAGAGCCTGCTCTATCAAGGTGGCAGCACAGTCTGCTCGAGAAAGATGCAGTGACCACCTTTCCCTGGAAGCTACTAAATCCACTCAAGTTACTTGTTGAATAGGTTTGTATTCTTGCATATTGGGCTTCCTTGAGTGAAGTTTGTATCCTTATTATCATTATCACAAATGCCTGATAATGACTGGCATGCGTGCATGCGTGCTCAGTCACCTCAGTCAGGTCTGGTCCTTTGGGACCCCATGGACTATAGCCCGCCAGGCTCCTCTGTCCATTGGAGTCTCCCGACAAGAATACTGAAGTGGGGGGCCATTTCCCACTCCTGGGGAACTTCCCCAACCCAGGGATCGAATCCACATCTCCTGCAGCTCCTGATTGGCAGGTGGGTTCTTTACCACTGAGCCACCTAGGAAGCCCGACTAGCATATCAGTTCAGTCCAGTTCAGTTCACTCGCTCAGTCGTGTCCGACTCCCCGACCCCATGAATCGCAGCACGCCAGGCCTCCCTGTCCATCACCAGCTCCTGGAGTTCACTCAGACTCACATCCATCGAGTCAGTGATGCCATCCAGCCATCCCATCCTCTGTCGTCCCCTTCTCCTCCTGCCCCCAATCCCTCCCAGCATCAGAGTCTTTTCCAGTGAGTCAACTCTTTGCATGAGGTGGCCAAAGACTAGCACATAATTGGCCTCAAAAGATGTCTGTGGAATGCATGAATGAGGTACACCACAGAACACTTTCATTCTAATTTCAACAAGAGGTGGGCAATCTATTTGCCCCTAAATCTTGGTAAAGTCGTCATAGTCAACAATGAGGCAACGGTTTCTATCCAGCTAACTTTAAAGACAGTATAAACAGGTATTTTTTCCCATTAAAGCCTCCTTAGAGTAGATTTAACTCGTTTCATTTTCTTGGAAGAAATATACCCCTGAGCTTGGTAGAAGGCCATAACATTTAAAAGGGGGTAAAAAAAAACTGGGTTTACTAAGAGGTAAGTATTTACAAGGTTCTTTAAGGGCACCTATTATAACATGTGCACAGATAAGCACCACTCCCTTCCAAGCAGCCCTTTTGGGAAGGTACAGAGATATTCCAGTGAGACAGGAATTTTTTGGACTGGTTTTGAGCAAAAAACTTACAGAAAACCTCTTTTGGAGCTGCCTTCATCTCCATAATCAGTTTACATGACACACAAGAAAACCTGTCATATAACTTACGGTCCTGGCTTATTTTTAACCAAACATTATTCTAGCCAATTTGGTCACCACCTATGTGGTAGACACAGTGATGAACAGTTCTTGGCCAGTCCCCCAAATCAAATCCACCTTCTAAGAATACCATCAGCATGAAAAAATCTTCAGCAAAAATGTGCCAGGGCTCTAAAGGCAAATTCCAGTGAGAGATTTCAGAGACGCATTAAGCAACAGCGGCACTCCAGGACCGCCTCTGCAGCCTCTCAAGGAGAATTCACGTGGGATTCTGTACCAACTGTGGTCTAAAGAGCCAGGGTGCTCTCGTATACATCTCAGTCATCTTTTTTTTTTTTCCCTGACACAGCCCTGCACATAGTAGGTCAGGAAGTAAATGCTTTTCAAAATATATTTCCCTTGAGAATCATGAAACTATGAAACAATGAGGCCTTTATCCACCAGACTTTTTCTTAAGGAGGAAACGTGACCTCGGGTTTCCTCAGCCTCAAAGGTGGTTTTTTGAGAGTAATCGAAGATCTAGTGGATTTTACTGCCTCTTTTATCCACTGGCAAATACAAAACTTATCCCTCTGAGTGGTGTCTCTTTGGGATGAAACCTTTATTTCTAAGTAACTGAAATAAAAGAAATTTCAGAATCTATGAAAAAACACCAGCATCTACCATTCTCTTTAAATTCTGAGCAACTGGCTAATGAGATTTTATATGTATGTGTATATATATATGTGTGAGATTTTATATGTATGTGTATGTGTGTGTATGTGTGTGTGTGTGTGTGTGTGTGTGTTTATATATGCTGCTGCTAAGTAGCTTCAGTCTTGTCCGACTCTGTGAGACCCCATAGACGGCAGTTCACCAGGCTTCCCCATCCCTGGGATTCTCCAGGCAAGAACACTGGAGTGGGTTGCCATTTCCTTCTCCAATGCATGAAAGTGAAGTGAAAGTGAAGTCGCTCAGTTGTGTCCAACTCTTCGCAACCCCATGGACTGCAGCCCACCAGGCTCCTCCGTCCATGGGATTTTCCAGGCAAGAGTACTGAGTGGGTTGCCATTTCCTTCTCCATATATATATATATATATATATATATAATCCACCACCACAGCAAGGGTAATACAATTAACATTTAGAATTTAGAATGCACTTACTGGGCATTACATGCCATGGTGTGTGATCTTTAGGAAATCTAACAAAAGAGGTAGTATCATTCTCATTTCTACAGAGAAAACAACCGTGAAACTTTGAGAAATTAATACAGATGTACAAGTTTACATAATTTATTAGAGGCAGAGCTAAGGTTCACACTCAGGTTTGTCAGAATCAAAATGCCTGTCCCTTAGCTCTAAAATGTGGAGAGCAGGCCAGACGTGTACGGGGGAAGGCCCCCCAGCCAGCCCTATGTGGCCTACAATAGTGATCTGATAACAATGAAATGAATTGTCAGTGGTCAAAAATCTGGTGTTTTGCACAAAACTTTTATCCCCTCTACCAAACTCACTTCACTCATCTGCCTACACAGGCCAAGTAGACACTGCATTTGAGTCTATCACCCCTCTTATACCCTGCTGCCTCACCAGTACTTTCTTTTAAAGCAAAACCAAATAATACTCCACTTGTCCCGCCTTACCTGGATATCTCACAGAAACTTAGAATCATACCATTTTCATGAAGTAGAGCACAGTCACTGAGCTCAAGTACAAACCCTTTACACAGGATCTAAGGTCAAAGAATTAAAAGACTGGCTCATGGTCATGAGCCACAGGACTAGATCTGGAATGTTCTTATTCTTGTAGGCTTTGCTACCCAGCTTCTCACTGGTAACCAAACATGTGTCTTAGTTAATGACCAGGGAAGCGAGGGATCACTATTCTTCCAAAATCCTTTATGAGCTCACATCACTTATAAATATTGCTGGTACTGCCAAGATAGCAAATCATCTTTTTTTTTCTTTTATTCCCCAGAGATCTCATATGTACAAATTACTCTGTTTTTACAGATCCATTCCTGGGCCTCCCTTTTCTGTTCTCCAGGAGCTGCGCAGCAGTGTGGTTGAATACTAAAGAGTAAAAGAAGCTATGAAGGACACTCCAAAGAAGCATCATCCTTGACTTCTCACCCACAGGTCAGGGATAGAGAAGGTGAGGACAATAACTAGCAAATGACTCACAGGTCATGCATACCAGTGGCTGACTCGGGCCTACAACCCTCTAGAGCAGATATAATATTTTACTTTTATTTCTGATATTAGCCAGAGAAAAATTATGTTGAGTCATTCTCAATTATTACATAAATGCTAAAGCATATTCCAGTTATATAAGTTGGCAAAACTTCTCCTCCTTACTCCCAAGTTTATCAAATTTAAATTTTAAAACTTGCTCTCCGAGACCAGGAAAAGACACTAAAGAAACAACTTAGCAACTGCAAATTATTTTTAGAGATGTTTGCAGCATATGCATTATCAAATGTAGTTCCTATTTAAAAAAAAAAAAGTAAAACACCATATTGTACATATTCCCATGTTTCTATACGTGACTGAAGCCAGAAACAGCATTTGTGAAATACTATTCTTTTAAGAAAAGTATACTACATTAATAATGAATAATAGTTGGGCCCGAAGAGGTTTTAGGATTTCAAAACAAGCAGATTCTATGCTTTTCTCATAAATCAATAAGGAATAGACACCTCTTTCATCACTCAGAACAGATTTTAAAATTTATATCAAGATGGTATTTTGCCATTTGTTTTTATTTTATTTCTGACCTAATTTCTGATAGTCTTGAATGAATATCCATGCTTATGTCCCTTAACCATCTTGCAAGGTAGCCAAGCCAACTGGCTTTCCCACTAGCCAGTAAATCACTCTAGGACTCTATGTTCTATTATCAACTCTGTGTATCTAATATCAAATACCATGGATTTCGTGTACTTTTATCAGTCTCTTCATTGCTTTCTGTTTGGCTCCAGACATCTGTAAAACTGTAAAGTGGAGCTCTATATATAACAGAGGTTTTTAATGTGCCCTGAAAGTCCACAGAGGGACAAGTCACAGCCGTGTGGATTAATGGCTGTTAATCATCTTTCTGCTGGCGCTCCGAGACTTCCTGACAGCTCTGCTACTTACTGTGTAACCCTGGGTGAGTCACTTAACTTCTCTGTGCCTCAGCCACCTCTAATATAAAATAGAACTACTGAGAGGATTAAATGTGATTAGGTATTTAAAGGGCTTAGCAAAGTTCCTGGCATCCAGTAGACTCCATAAATATTAACAATATTTACTAGGCATCCATTTTGGATGCTCTCACTGGCATGCCCTGGATATGGGCAAAATGTTTTCATTCAGCCTGACTGTATTTAACGCCTTGATTCTGCAAGGAAACAACAGCTTCAGACCCATTAGTCTAATTTTCTAAGATTCTGGTCAGACGTCTCTACGGCGTAGGACATGTGGGAGCAGCCACAGAACAGCATGCGGCAGTGGTTTTGCACACTACATCTTGTCAAGCAGGAGGCATGATTCACACACGCCCAGCAGCAGGAATTCAGGGAAGCGCTCGCTCTTGTCCCCTGAATGATGACTGCTGTATCTTCCATCTAGAGTATCATACGTGACAGGTGACAGGGGCATGGCTGCACATGCCCACGGGCACACCTGGCTGTTACCAATGCCAAAATGATTTTGCAAGACGGTAAAGCACATAGTGGCCCATGGGAAGTTCAAGGTTTTATTTGTTTGCTTTGTTAGTTTGAAAGGACTTCTCCATTTCAATAGTCCTAAAAGCACTGTTCAAACACATGAGAAATGAAATCAGCTATTTTTCCTCTGGCCTTCAGTTTTAGAAAAAAGATGATCAAATAGGTGCTGTTGAAGAACAAGCACAAATAAGCCTTATTTTGTGACTTAAAGTTACAATTCACAGAGCTTTACTTTTTCATGAATATGAAGAAAGTTGCTATGGATTTTGCTCTCATCTCCACTTTGCCTTTGATTGTGCATGTGCGCGCTCAGTGGCTCAGTCATGTCCGACTCTTTGAGATCCCGTGGACTACAGCTCACCAAGCTTCTCTGGCTGTGGAATTCTCCATGGAAATTTCCAGTACTCCAGGCAGGAATACTGGGGTCGGTTGCTACTTTGTTCTCCAAGGGATCTTCCCAGGGATCAAGCCCACCTCTCCCGGGTCCCTTGCACTGGCCAGCGCGTTCTTTACCACCAGCACGAACAGGGAAGCCCTTTCCTTTGATTAGGTCTTTGTAATTATTACAGTAAGAAAGAGATCTTATATCTTTCTCACACACAAGTAATGTATAGACGCTACTCCACTTGATTTATCCTTATTTACTTATTGTGTACAATGTATCCATAAATGAAATTTATAAACTATAAAATGAAAGGACTACTCCTGGGAAGCAGCACAAAACACAGAAGAGCTCAGATTTGGGTAACAGGCAGATGTCGGTTTGTGGGCAAGAAACTTAATGTCTCTAAGCTTCAGTTTCCTCATCTGTAAAGTGAGAACAGTCTCTGTATCTCATAAAGCTGGTCACACTGGAATAGTGCCTGGTGCAACATGTGGTTCAGTAAATAGTTTCTGAAGAAACAGAAGGAACTGAACAAGTATAAAAAGGATGGAAAGAAGGAGGAGTGAGCAGCTGTGACTCTCCCGGAGTTATACAAACAGAGGCTACAATGTAGGACTTGGGCCAGGAGTCTACCTCTAAAACAGCGTAACTTGATCTTTTTTATTGTGTAAATTTTCCATATACAATAAAGTGGAGAGAAAAGTGTAAACAACTCCACAAACATATCACCAAGATTCAACAAGGATTACATTCTACCATTCTGATTTCTTCTATTTGGCTAAACAAATGTCCTTTTGACAGAGTATTTTAAAGGATCAATCCAAGAAGAAGATATAACAATTATAAATATATATGCACCCAATATAGGAGCACCACAATATGTAGGACAAATGCTAATAAGTATGAAAGGGGAAATTAACAACAACACAATAATAGTGGGAGACTTTAATACCCCACTCACACCTATGGACAGATCAACTAAACAGAAAATTAACAAAGAAACGCAAACTTTAAATGGTACATTAGACCAGTTAGACCTAATCGATATCTATAGGACATTTCACCCCAAAACAATGAATTTCACCTTTTT